>NW_027488365.1:25757575-26060606 GCF_051014445.1 Colletes latitarsis | reverse complement strand
GATAAATATTTTTGAGGATAACGCATGTTAGGTCTAGGTTAGGCCGGGGATTTTCACTCATCAGACTCATACTTTCGCATTCTTCACATACTTGTTGAACGGATCCTGGGTTTTTACTGGTTTGGATCACGTAGTAATGTGGTACCACACTGAAACATTCAATTAAACCTGGTCTTGATAAATATTTTAGAGGATAACGCATGTTAGGTTTGGGTTAGGTCTAGGATTTGCCCTCATTAGGCTCATACTATCGCATATTTCTCATACTTCATGGCTAGATCCTGGGCTGTTCCTGGTTTGGATCACGTAGTAGTGTGGTACCACACTGAAACAGTCCATTAAACCTGGTTGCGATCAATGTTTTAGAGGATAACGCATGTTAGGTCTGGGTTAGGTCTAGTATTTGCCCTCATCAGGCTCATTCTTTCGCATATTTCTCAAACTTGATGGCTAGATCCTGGGCTTTTTCTGGATTGCATCACGTAGTAATGTAGTACCACACTGAAACATTCAATTAAACCTGGTCTTGATAAATATTTCAGAGGATAACGCATGTTAGGTCTGGGTTAGGTCTAGGATTTGCACTCATCAGGCTCATACTTTCGCATATTTCTCATACTTCATGGCTAGATCCTGGGCTTTTTCTGGATTGCATCACGTAGTAATGAAGTACAACACTGAAACAGTCAATTGAACCTGGTCTCCATCAATATCTTAGAGGACAACGCATGTTAGGTCTGGGATAGGTCTTGGATTTGCCCTCATCAGGCTCATACTTTCGCATATTTCTCATACTTGATGGCTAGATCCTGGGCTGTTTCTGGATTGTATCACGTAGTAATGTGGTACCACGCTGAAAGAGTCCATTAAACCTGGTTGCGATCAATATTTTAGAGGATAACGCATGTTAGGTCTGGGTTAGGTCTAGGATTTGCACTCATCAGGCTCATACTTTCGCATATTTCTCATACTTCATGGCTAGATCCTGGGCTTTTTCTGGATTGCATCACGTAGTAATGAAGTACAACACTGAAACAGTCAATTGAACCTGGTCTCCATCAATATCTTAGAGGACAACGCATGTTAGGTCTGGGTTAGGTCTAGGATTTGCCCTCGTCAGGCTCATACTTTCGCATATTTCTTATACTTCATGGATAGATCCTGGGCTATTTTCTGGTTTGGATCACATAGTAATGTGGTACCACACTGAAACAGTCGATTAAACCAGGTTTCGATCAATATTTTAGAGGATAATGCATGTTAGGTCTAGGTTAGCCCTGAGATTTTCACTCATCAGACACATTCTTTCGCATTCTTCACATACCTGTTGAACGGATCCTGGGTTTTTTCTGGTTTGAATCACGTAGTAATGTTGGACCACACTGAAGCAATCAATTAAACTTGGTCTTGATAAATATTTTAGAGGATAACTCACGTTAGGTCTCGGTTAGGTCTAGGATTTGCTCTCGTCAGGCTCATTCTTTCGCATATTTCTCATACTTGTTGAACAGATCCTGGGTTTTTTCTGGATTGGATCACGTAGTAATGTGGTACCACATTGAAACAGTCAACTAAACCTGGTTTCCATCAATATTTTAGAGGACAATGCAAGTTAGGTCTAGGTAAGGCCTGGGATTTTCACTCATCAGACTCATTCTTTCGCATTCTTCACATACCTGTTGAACGGATCCTGGGTTTTTTCTGGTTTGGATCACGTAGTAATGTGGGACCACACTGAAGCAATCAATTAATCCTGGTCTTGATAAATATTTTAGAGGATAACGCATGTTAGATCTGGGTTAGGTCTAGGATTTGCTCTCGTCAGGCTCATACTTTCGTATATTTCTCATACTTGTTGAACGGATCCTGGGTTTTTTCTGGTTTGGATCACGTAGTAATGTGGTACCACACTGAAACATTCAAATAAACCAGGTCTTGATAAATATTTTAGATGATAACACATGTTAGGTCTGGGTTAGGTCTAGGATTTGCCCTCATCAGGCTCATAATTTCGCATATTTCTCATACTTCATCGCTAGATCCTGGGCTATTTCTGGATTGGATCACGTAGTAATGTGGTACCACACTGAAACAGTCAAATAAACCTGGTTTCGATCAATATTTTAGAGGACAATGCAAGTTAGGTCTGGGATAGGTCTGGGATTTGCTCTCATGAGACTCATGCTTTCGCATTTTTCACATACTTGTTGAACAGATCCTGGGTTTTTTCTGGTATGGATCACGCAGTAATGTGGTACCACACTGAAACATTCAGTTAAACCTGGTCTTGATAAATATTTTTGAGGATAACGCATGTTAGGTCTGGGTTAGGTCTAGGATTTGCCTTCATCAGGCTCATACTTTCGCATATTTCTTATACTTCATGGATAGATCCTGGACTATTTTCTGGTTTGGATCACATAGTAATGTGGTACCACACTGAAACAGTCCACTAAACCTGGTTTGGATCAATATTTTAGAGAACAATTCATGTTAGGTCTAGGTTAGGCCTG
The DNA here is from genome assembly GCF_051014445.1 of Colletes latitarsis. Taxonomy (NCBI): domain Eukaryota; kingdom Metazoa; phylum Arthropoda; class Insecta; order Hymenoptera; family Colletidae; genus Colletes; species Colletes latitarsis. The sequence continues at coordinate 26,058,093 of NW_027488365.1, read as the reverse complement.
GGATTTGCCCTCATCAGGGTCATACTTTCGCAGTTCTAACATACATGTTGACCTGATCGAGGGTTTTTTCTGCTTTGGATCAGGTAGTAAAGTGGTACCACACTGAAACAGTCCACTGAACCTGGTTTGGATCAATATTTTAGAGGATAATGCATGTTAGGTCTAGGTTAGCCCTGAGATTTTCACTCATCAGACACATTCTTTCGCATTCTTCACATACCTGTTGAACGGATCCTGGGTTTTTTCTGGTTTGAATCACGTAGTAATGTGGGACCACACTGAAGCAATCAATTAAACCTGGTCTTGATAAATATTTTAGAGGATAACTCACGTTAGGTCTCGGTTAGGTCTAGGATTTGCTCTCGTCAGGCTCATACTTTCGCATATTTCTCATACTTGTTGAACAGATCCTGGGTTTTTTCTGGATTGGATCACGTAGTAATGTGGTACCACATTGAAACAGTCAACTAAACCTGGTTTCCATCAATATTTTAGAGGACAATGCAAGTTAGGTCTAGGTAAGGCCTGGGATTTTCACTCATCAGACTCATTCTTTCGCATTCTTCACATACCTGTTGAACGGATCCTGGGTTTTTTCTGGTTTGGATCACGTAGTAATGTGGGACCACACTGAAGCAATCAATTAATCCTGGTCTTGATAAATATTTTAGAGGATAACGCATGTTAGATCTGGGTTAGGTCTAGGATTTGCTCTCGTCAGGCTCATACTTTCGTATATTTCTCATACTTGTTGAACGGATCCTGGGTTTTTTCTGGTTTGGATCACGTAGTAATGTGGTACCACACTGAAACATTCAAATAAACCAGGTCTTGATAAATATTTTAGATGATAACACATGTTAGGTCTGGGTTAGGTCTAGGATTTGCCCTCATCAGGCTCATAATTTCGCATATTTCTCATACTTCATCGCTAGATCCTGGGCTATTTCTGGATTGGATCACGTAGTAATGTGGTACCACACTGAAACAGTCAAATAAACCTGGTTTCGATCAATATTTTAGAGGACAATGCAAGTTAGGTCTGGGATAGGTCTGGGATTTGCTCTCATGAGACTCATGCTTTCGCATTTTTCACATACTTGTTGAACAGATCCTGGGTTTTTTCTGGTATCGATCACGCAGTAATGTGGTACCACACTGAAACATTCAGTTAAACCTGGTCTTGATAAATATTTTTGAGGATAACGCATGTTAGGTCTGGGTTAGGTCTAGGATTTGCCTTCATCAGGCTCATACTTTCGCATATTTCTTATACTTCATGGATAGATCCTGGACTATTTTCTGGTTTGGATCACATAGTAATGTGGTACCACACTGAAACAGTCCACTAAACCTGGTTTGGATCAATATTTTAGAGGATAATGCATGTTAGGTCTAGGTTAGCCCTGAGATTTTCACACATCAGAATCATACTTTCGCATTCTTCAGATACTTGTTGAATGGATCCTGGGTTTTTTCTGGTATGGTTCACGTAGTAATGTGGTACCACACTGAAACAGTCGATTAAACCAGGTTTCGATCAATATTCTTGAGGATAACGCATGTTAGGTCTAGGTAAGGCCTGGGATTTTCACTCATCACACTCATTCTTTCGCATTCTTCACATACCTGTTGAACGGATCCTGGGTTTTTTCTGGATTGGATCACGTAGTAATGTGGTACCACACTGAAACAGTCAAATAAACCTGGTTTCCATCAATATCTTAGAGGACAACGCAAGTTAGGTCTGGGATAGGTCTGGGATTTGCCCTCATCAGACTCATACTTTCGCGTTTTTCACACACTTGTTGAACGGATCCTGGGTTTTTTCTGGTTTGGATCACGTAGTAATGTGGTACCACACTGAAACATTCAAATAAACCTGGTCTTGATCAATATTTTAGAGGATAGCGCATGTTAGGTTTGGGTTAGGTCTAGGATTTGCCCACATCAGGCTCATTCTTTCGCATTTTTCACAGACTTGTTGAACAGATCCTGGGATTTTTCTGGTAGGGATCACGTAGTAATGTGGTACCATACTGAAACATTCAGTTAAACCTGGTCTTGATAAATATTTTTGAGGATAACGCATGTTAGGTCTGGGTTAGGTCTAGGATTTGCCCTCATCAGGGTCATACTTTCGCAGTTCTCACATACACGTTGACCTGATCGAGGGTTTTTCTGCTTTGGCTCACGTAGTAATGTGGTACCATACTGAAACATTCAGTTAAACCTGGTCTTGATAAATATTTTTGAGGATAACGCATGTTAGGTCTGGGTTAGGTCTAGGATTTGCCCTCATCAGGGTCATACTTTCGCAGTTCTCACATACACGTTGACCTGATCGAGGGTTTTTCTGCTTTGGATCACGTAGTAATGTGGTACCACACTGAAACAGTCAATTAAACATGGTTTCGATCAATATTTTAGAGGTCAATGCAAGTTAGGTCTGGGATAGGTCTGGGATTTGCCCACATCAGGGTCATACTTTCGCATTTTTCACATACTTGTTGATCAGATCCAGGGGTTTTTTCTGGTATGGATCACGTAGTAATGTGGTACCACACTGAAACATTCAGTTAAACCTGGTCTTGATAAATATTTTTGAGGATAACGCATGTTAGGTCTGGGTTAGGTCTACGATTTGCCCTCATCAGGCTCATACTTTCGCATATTTCTCAAACTTGATGGCTAGATCCTGGGCTTTTTCTGGATTGCATCACGTAGTAATGAAGTACAACACTGAAACAGTCAATTAAACCTGGTTTCCATCAATATCTTAGAGGACAACGCAAGTTAGGTCTGGGATAGGTCTGGGATTTGCCCTCATCAGACTCATACGTTTGCGTTTTTCACATACTTGTTGAACGGATCCTGGGTTTTTTCTGGTTTGGATCACGTAGTAATGTGGTACCACACTGAAACATTCAAATAAACCTGGTCTTGATAAATATTTTAGAGGATAACCCATGTTAGGTCTAGGTAAGGCCTGGGATTTTCACTCATCAGACTCATTCTTTCGCATTCTTCACATACCTGTTGAACGGATCCTGGGTTTTTTCTGGTTTGGATCACGTAGTAATGTGGGACCACACTGAAACAATCAATTAAACCTGGTCTTGATAAATATTTTAGAGGATAACGCATGTTAGGTCTGGGTTAGGTCTAGGATTTGCTCTCGTCAGGCTCATACTTTCGCATATTTCTCAAACTTGATGGCTAGATCCTGGGCTTTTTCTGGATTGCATCACGTAGTAATGAAGTACAACACTGAAACAGTCAATTAAACCTGGTTTCCATCAATATCTTAGAGGACAACGCAAGTTAGGTCTGGGATTGGTCTGGGATTTGCCCTCATCAGACTCATACGTTTCGTTTTTCACATACTTGTTGAACGGATCCTGGGTTTTTTCTGGTTTGGATCACGTAGTAATGTGGTACCACACTGAAACATTCAAATAAACCTGGTCTTGATAAATATTTTAGAGGATAACGCATGTTAGGTTTGGGTTAGGTCTAGGATTTGCCCACATCAGGCTCATACTTTCGCATATTTCTCATACTTCATGGCTAGATCCTGGGCTGCTTCTGGATTGTATCACGTAGTAATGTGGTACCACGCTGAAACAGTCAATTAAACCTTGTTTCGATCGATATTTTAGAGGATACGCAAGTTAGGTCTGGGATAGGTCTGGGATTTGCCCTCATCAGACTCATGCTTTCGCATTTTTCACATACTTGTTGAACAGATCCTGGGTTTTTTCTGGTATGGATCACGTAGTAATGTGGTACCACACTGAAACATTCAGTTAAACCTGGTCTTGATAAATATTTTTGAGGATAACGCATGTTAGGTCTGGGTTAGGTCTAGGATTTGCCCTCGTCAGGCTCATACTTTCGCATATTTCTTATACTTCATGGATAGATCCTGGGCTATTTTCTGGTTTGGATCACATAGTAATGTGGTACCACACTGAAACAGTCGATTAAACCAGGTTTCGATCAATATTTTTGAGGATAACGCATGTTAGGTCTAGGTTAGGCCAGGGATTTTCACTCATCAGACTCATTCTTTCGCATTCTTCACATACTTGTTGAACGGATCCTGGGTTTTTTCTGGTTTGGATCACGTAGTAATGTGGGACCACACTGAAACAATCAATTCAACCTGGTCTTGATAAATATTTTAGAGGATAACGCATGTTGGGTCTGGGTTAGGCCTGGGATTTGCCCTCATCAGGGTCATACTTTCGTAGTTCTAACATACATGTTGACCTGATCGAGGGTTTTTTCTGCTTTGGATCACGTAGTGAAGTGGTACCACATTGAAACAGTCCACTAAACCTGGTTTGGATCAATATTTTAGAGGATAATGCATGTTAGGTCTAGGTTAGCCCTGAGATTTTCACTCATCAGACTCATACTTTCGCATTCTTCAGATACCTGTTGAACGGTTCCTGGGTTTTTTCTGTTATGGTTCACGTTGTAATGTGGTACCATACTGAAACATTCTGTTAAACCTGGTCTTGATAAGTATTTTTGAGGATAACGCATGTTAGGTCTGGGTTAGGCCTGGGATTTGCCCTCATCAGGGTCATACTTTCGCAGTTCTAACATACATGTTGACCTGATCGAGGGTTTTTTGTGCTTTGGATCACGTAGTAAAGTGGTACCACACTGAAACAGTCCACTAAACCTGGTTTGGATCAATATTTTAGAGGATAATGCATGTTAGGTCTAGGTTAGCCCTGAGATTTTCACTCATCAGACTCATACTTTCGCATTCTTCAGATACCTGTTGAACGGATCCTGGGTTTTTTCTGGTATGGTTCACGTAGTAATGTGGTACCACACTGAAACAATCAATTAAACCAGGTCTTGATAAATATTTTAGATGATAACGCATGTTAGGTCTGGGTTAGGTCTAGGATTTGCCCTCATCAGGCTCATACTTTCGCATATTTCTCATACTTCATGGCTAGATCCTGGGATATTTCTGGATTGGATCACGTAGTAATGTGGTACCACACTGAAACAGTCAATTAAACCTGGTTTCGATCAATATTTTAGAGGACAATGCAAGTTAGGTCTGGGATAGGTCTGGGATTTGCCCACATCAGGGTGATACTTTCGCATTTTTCACATACTTGTTGAACAGATCCTGGGGGTTTTCTGGTTTGGATCGCGCAGTAATGTGGTACCACACTGAAACAGCCCACTAAACCTGGTTTCGATCAATATTTTAGAGGATAACGAAAGTTATGTCTAGGTTAGGCCTGGGATTTGCCCTCATCAGACTCATGCTTTCGCATTTTTCACATACTTGTTGAACAGATCCTGGGTTTTTTTCTGGTTTGGATCACGTAGTAGTGTGGTACCACACCGAAACATTCAGTTAAACCTGGTCTTGATAAATATTTTTGAGGATAACGCATGTTAGGTCTAGGTTAGGCCGGGGATTTTCACTCATCAGACTCATACTTTCGCATTCTTCACATACTTGTTGAACGGATCCTGGGTTTTTACTGGTTTGGATCACGTAGTAATGTGGTACCACACTGAAACATTCAATTAAACCTGGTCTTGATAAATATTTTAGAGGATAACACATGTTAGGTCTGGGTTAGGTCTAGGATTTGCCCTCATCAGGCTCCTCCTTTCGCATATTTCTCATACTTCATGGCTGGATCCTGGGCTATTTCTGGATTGGATCAAATAGTAATGTGGTACCACACTGAAACAGTCGATTAAACCTGGTTGCGATCAATATTTTAGAGAATAATTCATGTTAGGTCTAGGTTAGGTCAGGGATTTGCTCTCATCAGGCTCATTCTTTCGCATATTTCTCATACGTGATGGCTAGATCCTGGGCTTTTTCTGGATTGTACCACGTAGTAATTTGGTACCACGCTGAAACAGTCAATGAAACCTAGTTTCCATCAATATTTTAGAGCACAACGCAAGTTAGGTCTAGGTAAGGCCTGAGATTTTCACTGATCAGACTCATACTTTCGCATTCTTCACATACTTGTTGAACGGATCCTGGGTTTTTTCTGGTTTTGATAACGTAGTAATGTGGTACCACACTGAAACAGTCAATTAAACCTGGTTTTGATCAATATTTTAGAGAATAATTCATGTTAGGTCTAGGTTAGGTCAGGGATTTGCTCTCATCAGGCTCATTCTTTCGCATATTTCTCATACGTGATGGCTAGATCCTGGGCTTTTTCTGGATTTCATCACGTAGTAATGAAGTACAACACTGAAACAGTCAATTAAACTTGGTATCCATCAATATTTTAGAGGACAACGCATGTTAGGTCTAGGTTAGGCCTGGCATTTGCCCTCATCAGGGTCATACTGCCGCAGTTTTAACATACTTGTTGAACGGATCCTGGGTTTTTTCAGGTTTGGTTCACGTAGTAATGTGGTACCACACTGAAACATTCAATTAAACCTGGTCTTGATAAATATTTTAGAGGATAACGCATGTTAGGTTTGGGTTAGGTCTAGGATTTGCCCTCATTAGGCTCATACTATCGCATATTTCTCATACTTCATGGCCAGATCCTGGGCTATTTCTGGATTGGATCACGTAGTAGAGTGGTACCACACTGAAACATTCAATGAAACCTGGTCTGGATAAATATTTTAGAGGATAATGCAAGTTAGGTCTAGGTAAGGCCTGAGATTTTCACTGATCAGACTCATACTTTCGCATTCTTCACATACTTGTTGAACGGATCCTGGGTTTTTTCTGGTTTTGATCACGTAGTAATGTGGTACCACACTGAAACATTCAATTAAACCTTGTCTCGATAAATATTTTAGAGAATAACGCATCTTAGGTCTGGGTTAGGTCTAGGATTTGCCCTCATCAGGCTCATACTTTCGCATATCTCTCATACTTCATGGCTGGATCCTGGGCTATTTCTGGATTGGATCATGTAGTAATGTGGCACCACACTGAAACAGTCAATTAAACCCGGTTTTGATCAATATTTTAGAGAATAATTCATGTTAGGTCTAGGTTAGGTCAGGGATTTGCTCTCATCAGGCTCATTCTTTCGCATATTTCTCATACTTGATGGCTAGATCCTGGGCTTTTTCTGGATTGCATCACGTAGTAATGAAGTACAACACTGAAACAGTCCATTAAACCTGGTTGCAATCAATATTTTAGAGGATAACACATGTTAGGTCTGGGTTAGGTCTAGTATTTGCCCTCATCAGGCCCATTCTTTCGCATATTTCTCAAACTTGATGGCTAGATCCTGGGCTTTTTCTGGATTGCATCACGTAGTAATGTAGTACAACACTGAAACAGACAATTGAACCTGGTCTCCATCAATATCTTAGAGGACAACGCAAGTTAGGCCTGGGATAAGGTCTTGGATTTGCCCTCATCAGGCTCATACTTTCGCATATTTCTCATACTTCATGGCTAGATCCTGGGCTATTTCTGGATTGGATCACGTAGTAATGTGGTACCACACTGAAACATTCAATGAAACCTGGTCTGGATAAATATTTTAGAGGATAACGCATGTTAGGTCTGGGTTAGGTCTAGGATTTGCCCTCATCAGGCTCATTCTTTCGCATATTTCTCATACTTGATGGCTAGATCCTGGGCTTTTTCTGGATTGCATCACGTAGTAATGTGGTACCACGCTGAAACAGTCAACTAAACCTGGTTTCGATCAATATGTTAGAGGATAACGCAAGTTAGGTATGGGATAGGTCTAGGATTTGCCCTCATCAGGCTCTTACTTTCGCATATTTCTCATACTTCATGGCTAGATCCTGGGCTTTTTCTGGATTGCATCACGTAGTAATGAAGTACAACACTGAAACAGTCAATTAAACCTGGTTTCCATCAATATCTTAGAGGACAACGCAAGTTAGGCCTGGGATAAGGTCTTGGATTTGCCCTCATCAGGCTCATACTTTCGCATATTTCTCATACTTCATGGCTAGATCCTGGGCTATTTCTGGATTGGATCACGTAGTAAAGTGGTACCACACTGAAACATTCAATGAAACCTGGTCTGGATAAATATTTTAGAGGATAACACATGTTAGGTCTGGGTTAGGTCTAGTATTTGCCCTCATCAGGCCCATTCTTTCGCATATTTCTCAAACTTGATGGCTAGATCCTGGGCTTTTTCTGGATTGCATCACGTAGTAATGTAGTACCACGATGAAACATTCAATTAAACCTGGTCTTGATAAATATTTCAGAGGATAACGCATGTTAGGTCTGGGTTAGGTCTAGGATTTGCACTCATCAGGCTCATACTTTCGCATATTTCTCATACTTCATGGCTAGATCCTGGGCTTTTTCTGGATTGCATCACGTAGTAATGAAGTACAACACTGAAACAGACAATTGACCCTGGTCTCCATCAATATCTTAGAGGACAACGCAAGTTAGGCCTGGGATAAGGTCTTGGATTTGCCCTCATCAGGCTCATACTTTCGCATATTTCTCATACTTCATGGCTAGATCCTGGGCTATTTCTGGATTGGATCACGTAGTAAAGTGGTACCACACTGAAACATTCAATGAAACCTGGTCTGGATAAATATTTTAGAGGATAACGCATGTTAGGTCTGGGTTAGGTCTAGTATTTGCCCCCATCAGGCTCATTCTTTCGCATATTTCTCAAACTTGATGGCTAGATCCTGGGCTTTTTCTGGATTGCATCACGTAGTAATGTGGTACCACACTGAAACATTCAATTAAACCTGGTCTTGATAAATATTTTGGAAGATAACGCATGTTAGGTCTAGGTTAGGTCAAGGATTTGCCCTCATCGGGCTCATACTTTCGCATATTTCTCATACTTCATGGCTAGATCCTGGGCTATTTCTGGATTGGATCTCGTAGTAAAGTGGTACCACACTGAAACATTCAATGGAACCTGGTCTGGATAAATATTTTAGAGGATAACGCATGTTAGGTCTGGGATAGGTCTGGGATTTGACCTCATCAGACTCATACTTTCGCGTTTTTCACATACTTGTTGAACAGATCCTGGGTTTTTTCTGGTTTGGATCACGTAGTAGTGTGGTACCACACTGAAACAGTCCATTAAACCTGGTTGCGATCAGTATTATAGAGGATAACGCATGTTAGGTCTGGGTTAGGCCTGGGATTTGCCCTCATCAGGGTCATACTTTCGCAGTTCTAACATACATGTTGACCTGATCGAGGGTTTTTTCTGCTTTGGATCACGTAGTAAAGTGGTACCACACTGAAACAGTCCACTAAACCTCGTTTGGATCAATATTTTAGAGGATAATGCATGTTAGGTCTAGGTTAGCCCTGAGATTTTCACTCATCAGACTCATACTTTCGCATTCTTCAGATACCTGTTGAACGGATCCTGGGTTTTTTCTGGTATGGTTCACGTAGTAATGTGGTACCACACTGAAACAATCAATGGAACCTGGTCTGGATAAATATTTTAGAGGATAACGCATGTTAGGTCTGGGTTAGGTCTAGGAATTGCCCTCATCAGGCTTATTCTTTCGCATATGTCTCATACATGATGGCTAGATCCTGGGCATTTTCTTGATCGCAGCACGTAGTAATGAAGTACAACACTGAAACAGTCACTTAAACCTGGTTTCCATCAATATCTTAGAGGACAACGCAAGTTAGGTCTAGGTAAGGCCTGGGATTTTCACTCATCAGACTCATTCTTTCGCATTCTTCACATACTTGTTGAACAGATCCTGGGTTTTTTCTGGTATGGATCACGTAGTAATGTGGTACCATACTGAAACATTCAGTTAAACCTGGTCTTGATAAATATTTTTGAGGATAACGCATGTTAGGTCTGGGTTAGGTCTAGGATTTGCCCTCGTCAGGCTCATACTTTCGCATATTTCTTATACTTCATGGATAGATCCTGGGCTATTTTCTGGTTTGGATCACATAGTAATGTGGTGCCACACTGAAACAGTCAATTAAACCTTGTTTCGATCGATATTTTAGGGGATAACGCAAGTTAGGTCTGGGATAGGTCTGGGATTTGCCCTCATCAGACTCATGCTTTCGCATTTTTCACATACTTGTTGAACAGATCCTGGGTTTTTTCTGGTATGGATCACGTAGTAATGTGGTACCATACTGAAACATTCAGTTAAACCTGGTCTTGATAAATATTTTTGAGGATAACGCATGTTAGGTCTGGGTTAGGTCTAGGATTTGCCCTCATCAGGCTCATACTTTCGCATATTTCTCATACTTCATGGCTAGATCCTGGGCTATTTCTGGATTGGATCTCGTAGTAAAGTAGTACCACACTGAAACATTCAATGGAACCTGGTCTGGATAAATATTTTAGAGGATAACGCATGTTAGGTCTGGGTTAGGTCTAGGAATAGCCCTCATCAGGCTTATTCTTTCGCATATGTCTCATACATGATGGCTAGATCCTGGGCATTTTCTTGATCGCATCACGTAGTAATGAAGTACAACACTGAAACAGTCACTTAAACCTGGTTTCCATCAATATCTTAGAGGACAACGCAAGTTAGGTCTAGGTAAGGCCTGGGATTTTCACTCATCAGACTCATTCTTTCGCATTCTTCACATACTTGTTGAACGGATCCTGGGTTTTTTCTGGTTTGGATCACGTAGTAATGTGGTACCACACTGAAACATTCAAATAAACCTGGTCTTGATAAATATTTTAGAGGATAACGCATGTTAGGTTTGGATTAGGTCTAGGATTTGCCCACATCAGGCTCATACTTTCGCATATTTCTCATACTTCATGGCTAGATCCTGGGCTGCTTCTGGATTGTATCACGTAGTAATGTGGTACCACGCTGAAACAGTCAATTAAACCTTGTTTCGATCGATATTTTAGGGGATAACGCAAGTTAGGTCTGGGATAGGTCTGGGATTTGCCCTCATCAGACTCATGCTTTCGCATTTTTCACATACTTGTTGAACAGATCCTGGGTTTTTTCTGGTATGGATCACGTAGTAATGTGGTACCATACTGAAACATTCAGTTAAACCTGGTCTTGATAAATATTTTTGAGGATAACGCATGTTAGGTCTGGGTTAGGTCTAGGATTTGCCCTCGTCAGGCTCATACTTTCGCATATTTCTTATACTTCATGGATAGATCCTGGGCTATTTTCTGGTTTGGATCACGTAGTAAAGTGGTACCACACTGAAACAGTCCACTAAACCTCGTTTGGATCAATATTTTTGAGGATAACGCATGTTAGGTCTAGGTTAGGCCTGGGATTTTCACTCATCAGACTCATTCTTTCGCATTCTTCACATACTTGTTGAACGGATCCTGGGTTTTTTCTGGTTTGGATCACGTAGTAATGTGGGACCACACTGAAACAATCAATTCAACCTAGTCTTGATAAATATTTTAGAGGATAACGCATGTTACGTCTGGGTTAGGCCTGGGATTTGCCCTCATCAGGGTCATACTTTCGCAGTTCTAACATACATGTTGACCTGATCGAGGGTTTTTTCTGCTTTGGATCACGTAGTAAAGTGGTACCACACTGAAACAGTCCACTAAACCTGGTTTGGATCAATATTTTAGAGGATAATGCATGTTAGGTCTAGGTTAGCCCTGAGATTTTCACTCATCAGACTCATACTTTCGCATTCTTCAGATACCTGTTGAACGGATCCTGGGTTTTTTCTGGTATGGTTCACGTAGTAATGTGGTACCACACTGAAACAATCAATTAAACCAGGTCTTGATAAATATTTTAGATGATAACGCATGTTAGGTCTGGGTTAGGTCTAGGATTTGCCCTCATCAGGCTCATACTTTCGCATATTTCTCATACTTCATGGCTAGATCCTGGGATATTTCTGGATTGGATCACGTAGTAATGTGGTACCACACTGAAACAGTCAATTAAACCTGGTTTCGATCAATATTTTAGAGGACAATGCAAGTTAGGTCTGGGATAGGTCTGGGATTTGCCCACATCAGGGTCATACTTTCGCATTTTTCACATACTTGTTGAACAGATCCTGGGGGTTTTCTGGTTTGGATCGCGCAGTAATGTGGTACCACACTGAAACAGCCCACTAAACCTGGTTTCGATCAATATTTTAGAGGATAACGAAAGTTATGTGTAGGTTAGGCCTGGGATTTGCCCTCATCAGACTCATGCTTTCGCATTTTTCACATACTTGTTGAACAGATCCTGGGTCTTTTTCTGGTTTGGATCACGTAGTAGTGTGGTACCACACCGAAACATTCAGTTAAACCTGGTCTTGATAAATATTTTTGAGGATAACGCATGTTAGGTCTAGGTTAGGCCGGGGATTTTCACTCATCAGACTCATACTTTCGCATTCTTCACATACTTGTTGAACGGATCCTGGGTTTTTACTGGTTTGGATCACGTAGTAATGTGGTACCACACTGAAACATTCAATTAAACCTGGTCTTGATAAATATTTTAGAGGATAACGCATGTTAGGTTTGGGTTAGGTCTAGGATTTGCCCTCATTAGGCTCATACTATCGCATATTTCTCATACTTCATGGCTAGATCCTGGGCTGTTCCTGGTTTGGATCACGTAGTAGTGTGGTACCACACTGAAACAGTCCATTAAACCTGGTTGCGATCAATGTTTTAGAGGATAACGCATGTTAGGTCTGGGTTAGGTCTAGTATTTGCCCTCATCAGGCTCATTCTTTCGCATATTTCTCAAACTTGATGGCTAGATCCTGGGCTTTTTCTGGATTGCATCACGTAGTAATGTAGTACCACACTGAAACATTCAATTAAACCTGGTCTTGATAAATATTTCAGAGGATAACGCATGTTAGGTCTGGGTTAGGTCTAGGATTTGCACTCATCAGGCTCATACTTTCGCATATTTCTCATACTTCATGGCTAGATCCTGGGCTTTTTCTGGATTGCATCACGTAGTAATGAAGTACAACACTGAAACAGTCAATTGAACCTGGTCTCCATCAATATCTTAGAGGACAACGCATGTTAGGTCTGGGATAGGTCTTGGATTTGCCCTCATCAGGCTCATACTTTCGCATATTTCTCATACTTGATGGCTAGATCCTGGGCTGTTTCTGGATTGTATCACGTAGTAATGTGGTACCACGCTGAAAGAGTCCATTAAACCTGGTTGCGATCAATATTTTAGAGGATAACGCATGTTAGGTCTGGGTTAGGTCTAGGATTTGCACTCATCAGGCTCATACTTTCGCATATTTCTCATACTTCATGGCTAGATCCTGGGCTTTTTCTGGATTGCATCACGTAGTAATGAAGTACAACACTGAAACAGTCAATTGAACCTGGTCTCCATCAATATCTTAGAGGACAACGCATGTTAGGTCTGGGTTAGGTCTAGGATTTGCCCTCGTCAGGCTCATACTTTCGCATATTTCTTATACTTCATGGATAGATCCTGGGCTATTTTCTGGTTTGGATCACATAGTAATGTGGTACCACACTGAAACAGTCGATTAAACCAGGTTTCGATCAATATTTTAGAGGATAATGCATGTTAGGTCTAGGTTAGCCCTGAGATTTTCACTCATCAGACACATTCTTTCGCATTCTTCACATACCTGTTGAACGGATCCTGGGTTTTTTCTGGTTTGAATCACGTAGTAATGTTGGACCACACTGAAGCAATCAATTAAACTTGGTCTTGATAAATATTTTAGAGGATAACTCACGTTAGGTCTCGGTTAGGTCTAGGATTTGCTCTCGTCAGGCTCATTCTTTCGCATATTTCTCATACTTGTTGAACAGATCCTGGGTTTTTTCTGGATTGGATCACGTAGTAATGTGGTACCACATTGAAACAGTCAACTAAACCTGGTTTCCATCAATATTTTAGAGGACAATGCAAGTTAGGTCTAGGTAAGGCCTGGGATTTTCACTCATCAGACTCATTCTTTCGCATTCTTCACATACCTGTTGAACGGATCCTGGGTTTTTTCTGGTTTGGATCACGTAGTAATGTGGGACCACACTGAAGCAATCAATTAATCCTGGTCTTGATAAATATTTTAGAGGATAACGCATGTTAGATCTGATTTAGGTCTAGGATTTGCTCTCGTCAGGCTCATACTTTCGTATATTTCTCATACTTGTTGAACGGATCCTGGGTTTTTTCTGGTTTGGATCACGTAGTAATGTGGTACCACACTGAAACATTCAAATAAACCAGGTCTTGATAAATATTTTAGATGATAACACATGTTAGGTCTGGGTTAGGTCTAGGATTTGCCCTCATCAGGCTCATAATTTCGCATATTTCTCATACTTCATCGCTAGATCCTGGGCTATTTCTGGATTGGATCACGTAGTAATGTGGTACCACACTGAAACAGTCAAATAAACCTGGTTTCGATCAATATTTTAGAGGACAATGCAAGTTAGGTCTGGGATAGGTCTGGGATTTGCTCTTATGAGACTCATGCTTTCGCATTTTTCACATACTTGTTGAACAGATCCTGGGTTTTTTCTGGTATGGATCACGCAGTAATGTGGTACCACACTGAAACATTCAGTTAAACCTGGTCTTGATAAATATTTTTGAGGATAACGCATGTTAGGTCTGGGTTAGGTCTAGGATTTGCCTTCATCAGGCTCATACTTTCGCATATTTCTTATACTTCATGGATAGATCCTGGACTATTTTCTGGTTTGGATCACATAGTAATGTGGTACCACACTGAAACAGTCCACTAAACCTGGTTTGGATCAATATTTTAGAGGATAATGCATGTTAGGTCTAGGTTAGCCCTGAGATTTTCACACATCAGAATCATACTTTCGCATTCTTCAGATACTTGTTGAATGGATCCTGGGTTTTTTCTGGTATGGTTCACGTAGTAATGTGGTACCACACTGAAACAGTCGATTAAACCAGGTTTCGATCAATATTCTTGAGGATAACGCATGTTAGGTCTAGGTAAGGCCTGGGATTTTCACTCATCACACTCATTCTTTCGCATTCTTCACATACCTGTTGAACGGATCCTGGGTTTTTTCTGGATTGGATCACGTAGTAATGTGGTACCACACTGAAA
The DNA here is from genome assembly GCF_051014445.1 of Colletes latitarsis. Lineage (NCBI taxonomy): Eukaryota > Metazoa > Arthropoda > Insecta > Hymenoptera > Colletidae > Colletes > Colletes latitarsis. The sequence goes on along the minus strand of NW_027488365.1, from coordinate 26,043,017 downwards.
CAGTCAAATAAACCTGGTTTCCATCAATATCTTAGAGGACAACGCAAGTTAGGTCTGGGATAGGTCTGGGATTTGCCCTCATCAGACTCATACTTTCGCGTTTTTCACACACTTGTTGAACGGATCCTGGGTTTTTTCTGGTTTGGATCACGTAGTAATGTGGTACCACACTGAAACATTCAAATAAACCTGGTCTTGATCAATATTTTAGAGGATAGCGCATGTTAGGTTTGGGTTAGGTCTAGGATTTGCCCACATCAGGCTCATTCTTTCGCATTTTTCACAGACTTGTTGAACAGATCCTGGGATTTTTCTGGTAGGGATCACGTAGTAATGTGGTACCATACTGAAACATTCAGTTAAACCTGGTCTTGATAAATATTTTTGAGGATAACGCATGTTAGGTCTGGGTTAGGTCTAGGATTTGCCCTCATCAGGGTCATACTTTCGCAGTTCTCACATACACGTTGACCTGATCGAGGGTTTTTCTGCTTTGGATCACGTAGTAATGTGGTACCACACTGAAACAGTCAATTAAACATGGTTTCGATCAATATTTTAGAGGTCAATGCAAGTTAGGTCTGGGATAGGTCTGGGATTTGCCCACATCAGGGTCATACTTTCGCATTTTTCACATACTTGTTGATCAGATCCTGGGTTTTTTCTGGTTTGGATCGGGCAGTAATGTGGTACCACACTGAAACAGCCCACTAAACCTGGTTTCGATCAATATTTTAGAGGATAACGAAAGTTACGTCTAGGTTACGCCTGGGATTTGCTCCCATCAAACTCGTGCTTTCGCATTTTTCACATACTTGTTGAACAGATCCTGGGTTTTTTCTGGTATGGATCACGTAGTAATGTGGTACCACACTGAAACATTCAGTTAAACCTGGTCTTGATAAATATTTTTGAGGATAACGCATGTTAGGTCTGGGTTAGGTCTACGATTTGCCCTCATCAGGCTCATACTTTCGCATATTTCTCAAACTTGATGGCTAGATCCTGGGCTTTTTCTGGATTGCATCACGTAGTAATGAAGTACAACACTGAAACAGTCAATTAAACCTGGTTTCCATCAATATCTTAGAGGACAACGCAAGTTAGGTCTGGGATAGGTCTGGGATTTGCCCTCATCAGACTCATACGTTTGCGTTTTTCACATACTTGTTGAACGGATCCTGGGTTTTTTCTGGTTTGGATCACGTAGTAATGTGGTACCACACTGAAACATTCAAATAAACCTGGTCTTGATAAATATTTTAGAGGATAACGCATGTTAGGTCTAGGTAAGGCCTGGGATTTTCACTCATCAGACTCATTCTTTCGCATTCTTCACATACCTGTTGAACGGATCCTGGGTTTTTTCTGGTTTGGATCACGTAGTAATGTGGGACCACACTGAAACAATCAATTAAACCTGGTCTTGATAAATATTTTAGAGGATAACGCATGTTAGGTCTGGGTTAGGTCTAGGATTTGCTCTCGTCAGGCTCATACTTTCGCATATTTCTCAAACTTGATGGCTAGATCCTGGGCTTTTTCTGGATTGCATCACGTAGTAATGAAGTACAACACTGAAACAGTCAATTAAACCTGGTTTCCATCAATATCTTAGAGGACAACGCAAGTTAGGTCTGGGATTGGTCTGGGATTTGCCCTCATCAGACTCATACGTTTCGTTTTTCACATACTTGTTGAACGGATCCTGGGTTTTTTCTGGTTTGGATCACGTAGTAATGTGGTACCACACTGAAACATTCAAATAAACCTGGTCTTGATAAATATTTTAGAGGATAACGCATGTTAGGTTTGGGTTAGGTCTAGGATTTGCCCACATCAGGCTCATACTTTCGCATATTTCTCATACTTCATGGCTAGATCCTGGGCTGCTTCTGGATTGTATCACGTAGTAATGTGGTACCACGCTGAAACAGTCAATTAAACCTTGTTTCGATCGATATTTTAGAGGATACGCAAGTTTAGGTCTGGGATAGGTCTGGGATTTGCCCTCATAAGACTCATGCTTTCGCATTTTTCACATACTTGTTGAACAGATCCTGGGTTTTTTCTGGTATGGATCACGTAGTAATGTGGTACCACACTGAAACATTCAGTTAAACCTGGTCTTGATAAATATTTTTGAGGATAACGCATGTTAGGTCTGGGTTAGGTCTAGGATTTGCCCTCGTCAGGCTCATACTTTCGCATATTTCTTATACTTCATGGATAGATCCTGGGCTATTTTCTGGTTTGGATCACATAGTAATGTGGTACCACACTGAAACAGTCGATTAAACCAGGTTTCGATCAATATTTTTGAGGATAACGCAAGTTAGGTCTAGGTAAGGCCTGAGATTTTCACTGATCAGACTCATACTTTCGCATTCTTCACATACTTGTTGAACGGATCCTGGGTTTTTTCTGGTTTTGATAACGTAGTAATGTGGTACCACACTGAAACAGTCAATTAAACCTGGTTTTGATCAATATTTTAGAGAATAATTCATGTTAGGTCTAGGTTAGGTCAGGGATTTGCTCTCATCAGGCTCATTCTTTCGCATATTTCTCATACGTGATGGCTAGATCCTGGGCTTTTTCTGGATTTCATCACGTAGTAATGAAGTACAACACTGAAACAGTCAATTAAACTTGGTATCCATCAATATTTTAGAGGACAACGCATGTTAGGTCTAGGTTAGGCCTGGGATTTGCCCTCATCAGGGTCATACTGCCGCAGTTTTAACATACTTGTTGAACGGATCCTGGGTTTTTTCAGGTTTGGTTCACGTAGTAATGTGGTACCACACTGAAACATTCAATTAAACCTGGTCTTGATAAATATTTTAGAGGATAACGCATGTTAGGTTTGGGTTAGGTCTAGGATTTGCCCTCATTAGGCTCATACTATCGCATATTTCTCATACTTCATGGCTAGATCCTGGGCTATTTCTGGATTGGATCACGTAGTAAAGTGGTACCACACTGAAACATTCAATGAAACCTGGTCTGGATAAATATTTTAGAGGATAATGCAAGTTAGGTCTAGGTAAGGCCTGAGATTTTCACTGATCAGACTCATACTTTCGCATTCTTCACATACTTGTTGAACGGATCCTGGGTTTTTTCTGGTTTTGATCACGTAGTAATGTGGTACCACACTGAAACATTCAATTAAACCTTGTCTCGATAAATATTTTAGAGAATAACGCATCTTAGGTCTGGGTTAGGTCTAGGATTTGCCCTCATCAGGCTCATACTTTCGCATATCTCTCATACTTCATGGCTGGATCCTGGGCTATTTCTGGATTGGATCATGTAGTAATGTGGCACCACACTGAAACAGTCAATTAAACCTGGTTTTGATTAATATTTTAGAGAATAATTCATGTTAGGTCTAGGTTAGGTCAGGGATTTGCTCTCATCAGGCTCATTCTTTCGCATATTTCTCATACTTGATGGCTAGATCCTGGGCTTTTTCTGGATTGCATCACGTAGTAATGAAGTACAACACTGAAACAGTCCATTAAACCTGGTTGCGATCAATATTTTAGAGGATAACACATGTTAGGTCTGGGTTAGGTCTAGTATTTGCCCTCATCAGGCCCATTCTTTCGCATATTTCTCAAACTTGATGGCTAGATCCTGGGCTTTTTCTGGATTGCATCACGTAGTAATGTAGTACCACGATGAAACATTCAATTAAACCTGGTCTTGATAAATATTTCAGAGGATAACGCATGTTAGGTTTGGGTTAGGTCTAGGATTTGCCCTCATTAGGCTCATACTATCGCATATTTCTCATACTTCATGGCTAGATCCTGGGCTGTTCCTGGTTTGGATCACGTAGTAGTGTGGTACCACACTGAAACAGTCCATTAAACCTGGTTGCGATCAATGTTTTAGAGGATAACGCATGTTAGGTCTGGGTTAGGTCTAGTATTTGCCCTCATCAGGCTCATTCTTTCGCATATTTCTCAAACTTGATGGCTAGATCCTGGGCTTTTTCTGGATTGCATCACGTAGTAATGTAGTACCACACTGAAACATTCAATTAAACCTGGTCTTGATAAATATTTCAGAGGATAACGCATGTTAGGTCTGGGTTAGGTCTAGGATTTGCACTCATCAGGCTCATACTTTCGCATATTTCTCATACTTCATGGCTAGATCCTGGGCTTTTTCTGGATTGCATCACGTAGTAATGAAGTACAACACTGAAACAGTCAATTGAACCTGGTCTCCATCAATATCTTAGAGGACAACGCATGTTAGGTCTGGGATAGGTCTTGGATTTGCCCTCATCAGGCTCATACTTTCGCATATTTCTCATACTTGATGGCTAGATCCTGGGCTGTTTCTGGATTGTATCACGTAGTAATGTGGTACCACGCTGAAAGAGTCCATTAAACCTGGTTGCGATCAATATTTTAGAGGATAACGCATGTTAGGTCTGGGTTAGGTCTAGGATTTGCACTCATCAGGCTCATACTTTCGCATATTTCTCATACTTCATGGCTAGATCCTGGGCTTTTTCTGGATTGCATCACGTAGTAATGAAGTACAACACTGAAACAGTCAATTGAACCTGGTCTCCATCAATATCTTAGAGGACAACGCATGTTAGGTCTGGGTTAGGTCTAGGATTTGCCCTCGTCAGGCTCATACTTTCGCATATTTCTTATACTTCATGGATAGATCCTGGGCTATTTTCTGGTTTGGATCACATAGTAATGTGGTACCACACTGAAACAGTCGATTAAACCAGGTTTCGATCAATATTTTAGAGGATAATGCATGTTAGGTCTAGGTTAGCCCTGAGATTTTCACTCATCAGACACATTCTTTCGCATTCTTCACATACCTGTTGAACGGATCCTGGGTTTTTTCTGGTTTGAATCACGTAGTAATGTTGGACCACACTGAAGCAATCAATTAAACTTGGTCTTGATAAATATTTTAGAGGATAACTCACGTTAGGTCTCGGTTAGGTCTAGGATTTGCTCTCGTCAGGCTCATTCTTTCGCATATTTCTCATACTTGTTGAACAGATCCTGGGTTTTTTCTGGATTGGATCACGTAGTAATGTGGTACCACATTGAAACAGTCAACTAAACCTGGTTTCCATCAATATTTTAGAGGACAATGCAAGTTAGGTCTAGGTAAGGCCTGGGATTTTCACTCATCAGACTCATTCTTTCGCATTCTTCACATACCTGTTGAACGGATCCTGGGTTTTTTCTGGTTTGGATCACGTAGTAATGTGGGACCACACTGAAGCAATCAATTAATCCTGGTCTTGATAAATATTTTAGAGGATAACGCATGTTAGATCTGATTTAGGTCTAGGATTTGCTCTCGTCAGGCTCATACTTTCGTATATTTCTCATACTTGTTGAACGGATCCTGGGTTTTTTCTGGTTTGGATCACGTAGTAATGTGGTACCACACTGAAACATTCAAATAAACCAGGTCTTGATAAATATTTTAGATGATAACACATGTTAGGTCTGGGTTAGGTCTAGGATTTGCCCTCATCAGGCTCATAATTTCGCATATTTCTCATACTTCATCGCTAGATCCTGGGCTATTTCTGGATTGGATCACGTAGTAATGTGGTACCACACTGAAACAGTCAAATAAACCTGGTTTCGATCAATATTTTAGAGGACAATGCAAGTTAGGTCTGGGATAGGTCTGGGATTTGCTCTTATGAGACTCATGCTTTCGCATTTTTCACATACTTGTTGAACAGATCCTGGGTTTTTTCTGGTATGGATCACGCAGTAATGTGGTACCACACTGAAACATTCAGTTAAACCTGGTCTTGATAAATATTTTTGAGGATAACGCATGTTAGGTCTGGGTTAGGTCTAGGATTTGCCTTCATCAGGCTCATACTTTCGCATATTTCTTATACTTCATGGATAGATCCTGGACTATTTTCTGGTTTGGATCACATAGTAATGTGGTACCACACTGAAACAGTCCACTAAACCTGGTTTGGATCAATATTTTAGAGGATAATGCATGTTAGGTCTAGGTTAGCCCTGAGATTTTCACACATCAGAATCATACTTTCGCATTCTTCAGATACTTGTTGAATGGATCCTGGGTTTTTTCTGGTATGGTTCACGTAGTAATGTGGTACCACACTGAAACAGTCGATTAAACCAGGTTTCGATCAATATTCTTGAGGATAACGCATGTTAGGTCTAGGTAAGGCCTGGGATTTTCACTCATCACACTCATTCTTTCGCATTCTTCACATACCTGTTGAACGGATCCTGGGTTTTTTCTGGATTGGATCACGTAGTAATGTGGTACCACACTGAAACAGTCAAATAAACCTGGTTTCCATCAATATCTTAGAGGACAACGCAAGTTAGGTCTGGGATAGGTCTGGGATTTGCCCTCATCAGACTCATACTTTCGCGTTTTTCACACACTTGTTGAACGGATCCTGGGTTTTTTCTGGTTTGGATCACGTAGTAATGTGGTACCACACTGAAACATTCAAATAAACCTGGTCTTGATCAATATTTTAGAGGATAGCGCATGTTAGGTTTGGGTTAGGTCTAGGATTTGCCCACATCAGGCTCATTCTTTCGCATTTTTCACAGACTTGTTGAACAGATCCTGGGATTTTTCTGGTAGGGATCACGTAGTAATGTGGTACCATACTGAAACATTCAGTTAAACCTGGTCTTGATAAATATTTTTGAGGATAACGCATGTTAGGTCTGGGTTAGGTCTAGGATTTGCCCTCATCAGGGTCATACTTTCGCAGTTCTCACATACACGTTGACCTGATCGAGGGTTTTTCTGCTTTGGATCACGTAGTAATGTGGTACCACACTGAAACAGTCAATTAAACATGGTTTCGATCAATATTTTAGAGGTCAATGCAAGTTAGGTCTGGGATAGGTCTGGGATTTGCCCACATCAGGGTCATACTTTCGCATTTTTCACATACTTGTTGATCAGATCCTGGGTTTTTTCTGGTTTGGATCGGGCAGTAATGTGGTACCACACTGAAACAGCCCACTAAACCTGGTTTCGATCAATATTTTAGAGGATAACGAAAGTTACGTCTAGGTTACGCCTGGGATTTGCTCCCATCAAACTCGTGCTTTCGCATTTTTCACATACTTGTTGAACAGATCCTGGGTTTTTTCTGGTATGGATCACGTAGTAATGTGGTACCACACTGAAACATTCAGTTAAACCTGGTCTTGATAAATATTTTTGAGGATAACGCATGTTAGGTCTGGGTTAGGTCTACGATTTGCCCTCATCAGGCTCATACTTTCGCATATTTCTCAAACTTGATGGCTAGATCCTGGGCTTTTTCTGGATTGCATCACGTAGTAATGAAGTACAACACTGAAACAGTCAATTAAACCTGGTTTCCATCAATATCTTAGAGGACAACGCAAGTTAGGTCTGGGATAGGTCTGGGATTTGCCCTCATCAGACTCATACGTTTGCGTTTTTCACATACTTGTTGAACGGATCCTGGGTTTTTTCTGGTTTGGATCACGTAGTAATGTGGTACCACACTGAAACATTCAAATAAACCTGGTCTTGATAAATATTTTAGAGGATAACGCATGTTAGGTCTAGGTAAGGCCTGGGATTTTCACTCATCAGACTCATTCTTTCGCATTCTTCACATACCTGTTGAACGGATCCTGGGTTTTTTCTGGTTTGGATCACGTAGTAATGTGGGACCACACTGAAACAATCAATTAAACCTGGTCTTGATAAATATTTTAGAGGATAACGCATGTTAGGTCTGGGTTAGGTCTAGGATTTGCTCTCGTCAGGCTCATACTTTCGCATATTTCTCAAACTTGATGGCTAGATCCTGGGCTTTTTCTGGATTGCATCACGTAGTAATGAAGTACAACACTGAAACAGTCAATTAAACCTGGTTTCCATCAATATCTTAGAGGACAACGCAAGTTAGGTCTGGGATTGGTCTGGGATTTGCCCTCATCAGACTCATACGTTTCGTTTTTCACATACTTGTTGAACGGATCCTGGGTTTTTTCTGGTTTGGATCACGTAGTAATGTGGTACCACACTGAAACATTCAAATAAACCTGGTCTTGATAAATATTTTAGAGGATAACGCATGTTAGGTTTGGGTTAGGTCTAGGATTTGCCCACATCAGGCTCATACTTTCGCATATTTCTCATACTTCATGGCTAGATCCTGGGCTGCTTCTGGATTGTATCACGTAGTAATGTGGTACCACGCTGAAACAGTCAATTAAACCTTGTTTCGATCGATATTTTAGAGGATACGCAAGTTTAGGTCTGGGATAGGTCTGGGATTTGCCCTCATAAGACTCATGCTTTCGCATTTTTCACATACTTGTTGAACAGATCCTGGGTTTTTTCTGGTATGGATCACGTAGTAATGTGGTACCACACTGAAACATTCAGTTAAACCTGGTCTTGATAAATATTTTTGAGGATAACGCATGTTAGGTCTGGGTTAGGTCTAGGATTTGCCCTCGTCAGGCTCATACTTTCGCATATTTCTTATACTTCATGGATAGATCCTGGGCTATTTTCTGGTTTGGATCACATAGTAATGTGGTACCACACTGAAACAGTCGATTAAACCAGGTTTCGATCAATATTTTTGAGGATAACGCAAGTTAGGTCTAGGTAAGGCCTGAGATTTTCACTGATCAGACTCATACTTTCGCATTCTTCACATACTTGTTGAACGGATCCTGGGTTTTTTCTGGTTTTGATAACGTAGTAATGTGGTACCACACTGAAACAGTCAATTAAACCTGGTTTTGATCAATATTTTAGAGAATAATTCATGTTAGGTCTAGGTTAGGTCAGGGATTTGCTCTCATCAGGCTCATTCTTTCGCATATTTCTCATACGTGATGGCTAGATCCTGGGCTTTTTCTGGATTTCATCACGTAGTAATGAAGTACAACACTGAAACAGTCAATTAAACTTGGTATCCATCAATATTTTAGAGGACAACGCATGTTAGGTCTAGGTTAGGCCTGGGATTTGCCCTCATCAGGGTCATACTGCCGCAGTTTTAACATACTTGTTGAACGGATCCTGGGTTTTTTCAGGTTTGGTTCACGTAGTAATGTGGTACCACACTGAAACATTCAATTAAACCTGGTCTTGATAAATATTTTAGAGGATAACGCATGTTAGGTTTGGGTTAGGTCTAGGATTTGCCCTCATTAGGCTCATACTATCGCATATTTCTCATACTTCATGGCTAGATCCTGGGCTATTTCTGGATTGGATCACGTAGTAAAGTGGTACCACACTGAAACATTCAATGAAACCTGGTCTGGATAAATATTTTAGAGGATAATGCAAGTTAGGTCTAGGTAAGGCCTGAGATTTTCACTGATCAGACTCATACTTTCGCATTCTTCACATACTTGTTGAACGGATCCTGGGTTTTTTCTGGTTTTGATCACGTAGTAATGTGGTACCACACTGAAACATTCAATTAAACCTTGTCTCGATAAATATTTTAGAGAATAACGCATCTTAGGTCTGGGTTAGGTCTAGGATTTGCCCTCATCAGGCTCATACTTTCGCATATCTCTCATACTTCATGGCTGGATCCTGGGCTATTTCTGGATTGGATCATGTAGTAATGTGGCACCACACTGAAACAGTCAATTAAACCTGGTTTTGATTAATATTTTAGAGAATAATTCATGTTAGGTCTAGGTTAGGTCAGGGATTTGCTCTCATCAGGCTCATTCTTTCGCATATTTCTCATACTTGATGGCTAGATCCTGGGCTTTTTCTGGATTGCATCACGTAGTAATGAAGTACAACACTGAAACAGTCCATTAAACCTGGTTGCGATCAATATTTTAGAGGATAACACATGTTAGGTCTGGGTTAGGTCTAGTATTTGCCCTCATCAGGCCCATTCTTTCGCATATTTCTCAAACTTGATGGCTAGATCCTGGGCTTTTTCTGGATTGCATCACGTAGTAATGTAGTACCACGATGAAACATTCAATTAAACCTGGTCTTGATAAATATTTCAGAGGATAACGCATGTTAGGTCTGGGTTAGGTCTAGGATTTGCACTCATCAGGCTCATACTTTCGCATATTTCTCATACTTCATGGCTAGATCCTGGGCTTTTTCTGGATTGCATCACGTAGTAATGAAGTACAACACTGAAACAGACAATTGAACCTGGTCTCCATCAATATCTTAGAGGACAACGCAAGTTAGGCCTGGGATAGGTCTTGGATTTGCCCTCATCAGGCTCATACTTTCGCATATTTCTCATACTTCATGGCTAGATCCTGGGCTATTTCTGGATTGGATCACGTAGTAAAGTGGTACCACACTGAAACATTCAATGAAACCTGGTCTGGATAAATATTTTAGAGGATAACGCATGTTAGGTCTGGGTTAGGTCTAGGATTTGCCCTCATCAGGCTCATTCTTTCGCATATTTCTCATACTTGATGGCTAGATCCTGGGCTTTTTCTGGATTGCATCACGTAGTAATGTGGTACCACGCTGAAACAGTCAACTAAACCTGGTTTCGATCAATATGTTAGAGGATAACGCAAGTTAGGTATGGGATAGGTCTAGGATTTGCCCTCATCAGGCTCTTACTTTCGCATATTTCTCATACTTCATGGCTAGATCCTGGGCTTTTTCTGGATTGCATCACGTAGTAATGAAGTACAACACTGAAACAGTCAATTAAACCTGGTTTCCATCAATATTTTAGAGGACAACGCATGTTAGGTCTAGGTTAGGCCTGGGATTTGCCCTCATCAGGGTCATACTGTCGCAGTTTTAACATACTTGTTGAACGGATCCTGGGTTTTTTCTGGTTTGGATCACATAGTAATGTGGTACCACACTGAAACAGTCGATTAAACCTGCTTTTGATCAATATTTTAGAGAATAATTCATGTTAGGTCTAGGTTAGGTCAGGGATTTGCTCACATCAGGCTCATTCTTTCGCATATTTCTCATACTTGATGGCTAGATCCTGTACTTTTTCTGGATTGCAGCACGTAGTAATGAAGTACAACACTGAAACAGTCAATTAAATCTGGTTTCGATCAATATTTTAGAGAATAACGCATGTTAGGTCTGGGTTAGGTCTAGTATTTGCCCCCATCAGGCTCATTCTTTCGCATATTTCTCAAACTTGATGGCTAGATCCTGGGCTTTTTCTGGATTGCATCACGTAGTAATGTGGTACCACACTGAAACATTCAATTAAACCTGGTCTTGATAAATATTTTGGAAGATAACGCATGTTAGGTCTGGGTTAGGTCAAGGATTTGCCCTCATCGGGCTCATACTTTCGCATATTTCTCATACTTCATGGCTAGATCCTGGGCTATTTCTGGATTGGATCTCGTAGTAAAGTGGTACCACACTGAAACATTCAATGGAACCTGGTCTGGATAAATATTTTAGAGGATAACGCATGTTAGGTCTGGGATAGGTCTGGGATTTGACCTCATCAGACTCATACTTTCGCGTTTTTCACATACTTGTTGAACAGATCCTGGGTTTTTTCCGGTTTGGATCACGTAGTAGTGTGGTACCACACTGAAACAGTCCATTAAACCTGGTTGCGATCAATATTATAGAGGATAACGCATGTTAGGTCTGGGTTAGGCCTGGGATTTGCCCTCATCAGGGTCATACTTTCGCAGTTCTAACATACATGTTGACCTGATCGAGGGTTTTTTCTGCTTTGGATCACGTAGTAAAGTGGTACCACACTGAAACTGTCCACTAAACCTCGTTTGGATCAATATTTTAGAGGATAATGCATGTTAGGTCTAGGTTAGCCCTGAGATTTTCACTCATCAGACTCATACTTTCGCATTCTTCAGATACCTGTTGAACGGATCCTGGGTTTTTTCTGGTATGGTTCACGTAGTAATGTGGTACCACACTGAAACAATCAATGGAACCTGGTCTGGATAAATATTTTAGAGGATAACGCATGTTAGGTCTGGGTTAGGTCTAGGAATTGCCCTCATCAGGCTTATTCTTTCGCATATGTCTCATACATGATGGCTAGATCCTGGGCATTTTCTTGATCGCATCACGTAGTAATGAAGTACAACACTGAAACAGTCACTTAAACCTGGTTTCCATCAATATCTTAGAGGACAACGCAAGTTAGGTCTAGGTAAGGCCTGGGATTTTCACTCATCAGACTCATTCTTTCGCATTCTTCACATACTTGTTGAACAGATCCTGGGTTTTTTCTGGTATGGATCACGTAGTAATGTGGTACCATATTGAAACATTCAGTTAAACCTGGTCTTGATAAATATTTTTGAGGATAACGCATGTTAGGTCTGGGTTAGGTCTAGGATTTGCCCTCGTCAGGCTCATACTTTCGCATATTTCTTATACTTCATGGATAGATCCTGGGCTATTTTCTGGTTTGGATCACATAGTAATGTGGTGCCACACTGAAACAGTCAATTAAACCTTGTTTCGATCGATATTTTAGGGGATAACGCAAGTTAGGTCTGGGATAGGTCTGGGATTTGCCCTCATCAGACTCATGCTTTCGCATTTTTCACATACTTGTTGAACAGATCCTGGGTTTTTTCTGGTATGGATCACGTAGTAATGTGGTACCATACTGAAACATTCAGTTAAACCTGGTCTTGATAAATATTTTTGAGGATAACGCATGTTAGGTCTGGGTTAGGTCTAGGATTTGCCCTCATCAGGCTCATACTTTCGCATATTTCTCATACTTCATGGCTAGATCCTGGGCTATTTCTGGATTGGATCTCGTAGTAAAGTAGTACCACACTGAAACATTCAATGGAACCTGGTCTGGATAAATATTTTAGAGGATAACGCATGTTAGGTCTGGGTTAGGTCTAGGAATTGCCCTCATCAGGCTTATTCTTTCGCATATGTCTCATACATGATGGCTAGATCCTGGGCATTTTCTTGATCGCATCACGTAGTAATGAAGTACAACACTGAAACAGTCACTTAAACCTGGTTTCCATCAATATCTTAGAGGACAACGCAAGTTAGGTCTAGGTAAGGCCTGGGATTTTCACTCATCAGACTCATTCTTTCGCATTCTTCACATACTTGTTGAACGGATCCTGGGTTTTTTCTGGTTTGGATCACGTAGTAATGTGGTACCACACTGAAACATTGAAATAAACCTGGTCTTGATAAATATTTTAGAGGATAACGCATGTTAGGTTTGGATTAGGTCTAGGATTTGCCCACATCAGGCTCATACTTTCGCATATTTCTCATACTTCATGGCTAGATCCTGGGCTGCTTCTGGATTGTATCACGTAGTAATGTGGTACCACGCTGAAACAGTCAATTAAACCTTGTTTCGATCGATATTTTAGGGGATAACGCAAGTTAGGTCTGGGATAGGTCTGGGATTTGCCCTCATCAGACTCATGCTTTCGCATTTTTCACATACTTGTTGAACAGATCCTGGGTTTTTTCTGGTATGGATCACGTAGTAATGTGGTACCATACTGAAACATTCAGTTAAACCTGGTCTTGATAAATATTTTTGAGGATAACGCATGTTAGGTCTGGGTTAGGTCTAGGATTTGCCCTCGTCAGGCTCATACTTTCGCATATTTCTTATACTTCATGGATAGATCCTGGGCTATTTTCTGGTTTGGATCACATAGTAATGTGGTACCACACTGAAACAGTCGATTAAACCAGGTTTCGATCAATATTTTTGAGGATAACGCATGTTAGGTCTAGGTTAGGCCTGGGATTTTCACTCATCAGACTCATTCTTTCGCATTCTTCACATACTTGTTGAACGGATCCTGGGTTTTTTCTGGTTTGGATCACGTAGTAATGTGGTACCATACTGAAACATTCAGTTAAACCTGGTCTTGATAAATATTTTTGTGGATAACGCATGTTAGGTCTGGGTTAGGTCTAGGATTTGCCCTCATTAGGCTCATACTATCGCATATTTCTCATACTTCATGGCTAGATCCTGGGCTGTTCCTGGTTTGGATCACGTAGCAGTGTGGTACCACACTGAAACAGTCCATTAAACCTGGTTGCGATCAATGTTTTAGAGGATAACGCATGTTAGGTCTGGGTTAGGTCTAGTATTTGCCCTCATCAGGCTCATTCTTTCGCATATTTCTCAAACTTGATGGCTAGATCCTGGGCTTTTTCTGGATTGCATCACGTAGTAATGTAGTACCACACTGAAACATTCAATTAAACCTGGTCTTGATAAATATTTCAGAGGATAACGCATGTTAGGTCTGGGTTAGGTCTAGGATTTGCACTCATCAGGCTCATACTTTCGCATATTTCTCATACTTCATGGCTAGATCCTGGGCTTTTTCTGGATTGCATCACGTAGTTATGAAGTACAACACTGAAACAGTCAATTGAACCTGGTCTCCATCAATATCATAGAGGACAACGCAAGTTAGGTCTGGGATAGGTCTTGGATTTGCCCTCATCAGGCTCATACTTTCGCATATTTCTCATACTTGATGGCTAGATCCTGGGCTTTTTCTGGATTGCATCACGTAGTAATGAAGTACAACACTGAAACAGTCCATTAAACCTGGTTGCGATCAATATTTTAGAGGATAACGCATGTTAGGTCTGGGTTAGGTCTAGGATTTGCACTCATCAGGCTCATACTTTCGCATATTTCTCATACTTCATGGCTAGATCCTGGGCTTTTTCTGGATTGCATCACGTAGTAATGAAGTACAACACTGAAACAGTCAATTGAACCTGGTCTCCATCAATATCTTAGAGGACAACGCATGTTAGGTCTGGGTTAGGTCTAGGATTTGCCCTCATCAGGCTCATACTTTCGCATATTTCTCATACTTCATGGCTAGATCCTGGGCTGTTTCTGGATTGTATCACGTAGTAATGTGGTACCACGCTGAAACAGTCAATTAAACCTGGTTTCGATCAATATGTTAGAGGATAACGCAAGTTAGGTCTGGGTTAGGTCTAGGATTTGCACTCATCAGGCTCATACTTTCGCATATTTCTCATACTTCATGGCTAGATCCTGGGCTTTTTCTGGATTGCATCACGTAGTTATGAAGTACAACACTGAAACAGTCAATTGAACCTGGTCTCCATCAATATCATAGAGGACAACGCAAGTTAGGTCTGGGATAGGTCTTGGATTTGCCCTCATCAGGCTCATACTTTCGCATATTTCTCATACTTGATGGCTAGATCCTGGGCTGTTTCTGGATTGTATCACGTAGTAATGTGGTACCACGCTGAAACAGTCCATTAAACCTGGTTGCGATCAATATTTTAGAGGATAACGCATGTTAGGTCTGGGTTAGGTCTAGGATTTGCACTCATCAGGCTCATACTTTCGCTTATTTCTCATACTTCATGGCTAGATCCTGGGCTTTTTCTGGATTGCATCACGTAGTAATGAAGTACAACACTGAAACAGTCAATTGAACCTGGTCTCCATCAATATCTTAGTGGACAACGCATGTTAGGTCTGGGTTAGGTCTAGGATTTGCCCTCGTCAGGCTCATACTTTCGCATATTTCTTATACTTCATGGATAGATCCTGGGCTATTTTCTGGTTTGGATCACATAGTAATGTGGTACCACACTGAAACAGTCGATTAAACCAGGTTTCGATCAATATTTTTGAGGATAACGCATGTTAGGTCTAGGTTAGGCCTGGGATTTTCACTCATCAGACTCATTCTTTCGCATTCTTCACATACTTGTTGAACGGATCCTGGGTTTTTTCTGGTTTGGATCACGTAGTAATGTGGGACCACACTGAAACAATCAATTCAACCTGGTCTTGATAAATATTTTAGAGGATAACGCATGTTAGGTCTGGGTTAGGCCTGGGATTTGCCCTCATCAGGGTCATACTTTCGCAGTTCTAACATACATGTTGACCTGATCGAGGGTTTTTTCTGCTTTGGATCACGTAGTAAAGTGGTACCACACTGAAACAGTCCACTAAACCTGGTTTGGATCAATATTTTAGAGGATAATGCATGTTAGGTCTAGGTTAGCCCTGAGATTTTCACTCATCAGACTCATACTTTCGCATTCTTCAGATACCTGTTGAACGGATCCTGGGTTTTTTCTGGTATGGTTCACGTAGTAATGTGGTACCACACTGAAACAATCAATTAAACCAGGTCTTGATAAATATTTTAGATGATAACGCATGTTAGGTCTGGGTTAGGTCTAGGATTTGCCCTCATCAGGCTCATACTTTCGCATATTTCTCATACTTCATGGCTAGATCCTGGGATATTTCTGGATTGGATCACGTAGTAATGTGGTACCACACTGAAACAGTCAATTAAACCTGGTTTCGATCAATATTTTAGAGGACAATGCAAGTTAGGTCTGGGATAGGTCTGGGATTTGCCCACATCAGGGTCATACTTTCGCATTTTTCACATACTTGTTGAACAGATCCTGGGGGTTTTCTGGTTTGGATCGCGCAGTAATGTGGTACCACACTGAAACAGCCCACTAAACCTGGTTTCGATCAATATTTTAGAGGATAACGAAAGTTATGTCTAGGTTAGGCCTGGGATTTGCCCTCATCAGACTCATGCTTTCGCATTTTTCACATACTTGTTGAACAGATCCTGGGTCTTTTTCTGGTTTGGATCACGTAGTAGTGTGGTACCACACCGAAACATTCAGTTAAACCTGGTCTTGATAAATATTTTTGAGGATAACGCATGTTAGGTCTAGGTTAGGCCGGGGATTTTCACTCATCAGACTCATACTTTCGCATTCTTCACATACTTGTTGAACGGATCCTGGGTTTTTACTGGTTTGGATCACGTAGTAATGTGGTACCACACTGAAACATTCAATTAAACCTGGTCTTGATAAATATTTTAGAGGATAACGCATGTTAGGTTTGGGTTAGGTCTAGGATTTGCCCTCATTAGGCTCATACTATCGCATATTTCTCATACTTCATGGCTAGATCCTGGGCTGTTCCTGGTTTGGATCACGTAGTAGTGTGGTACCACACAGAAACAGTCCATTAAACCTGGTTGCGATCAATGTTTTAGAGGATAACGCATGTTAGGTCTGGGTTAGGTCTAGTATTTGCCCTCATCAGGCTCATTCTTTCGCATATTTCTCAAACTTGATGGCTAGATCCTGGGCTTTTTCTGGATTGCATCACGTAGTAATGTAGTACCACACTGAAACATTCAATTAAACCTGGTCTTGATAAATATTTCAGAGGATAACGCATGTTAGGTCTGGGTTAGGTCTAGGATTTGCACTCATCAGGCTCATACTTTCGCATATTTCTCATACTTCATGGCTAGATCCTGGGCTTTTTCTGGATTGCATCACGTAGTTATGAAGTACAACACTGAAACAGTCAATTGAACCTGGTCTCCATCAATATCATAGAGGACAACGCAAGTTAGGTCTGGGATAGGTCTTGGATTTGCCCTCATCAGGCTCATACTTTCGCATATTTCTCATACTTGATGGCTAGATCCTGGGCTTTTTCTGGATTGCATCACGTAGTAATGAAGTACAACACTGAAACAGTCCATTAAACCTGGTTGCGATCAATATTTTAGAGGATAACGCATGTTAGGTCTGGGTTAGGTCTAGGATTTGCACTCATCAGGCTCATACTTTCGCATATTTCTCATACTTCATGGCTAGATCCTGGGCTTTTTCTGGATTGCATCACGTAGTAATGAAGTACAACACTGAAACAGTCAATTGAACCTGGTCTCCATCAATATCTTAGAGGACAACGCATGTTAGGTCTGGGTTAGGTCTAGGATTTGCCCTCGTCAGGCTCATACTTTCGCATATTTCTTATACTTCATGGATAGATCCTGGGCTATTTTCTGGTTTGGATCACATAGTAATGTGGTACCACACTGAAACAGTCGATTAAACCAGGTTTCGATCAATATTTTTGAGGATAACGCATGTTAGGTCTAGGTTAGGCCTGGGATTTTCACTCATCAGACTCATTCTTTCGCATTCTTCACATACTTGTTGAACGGATCCTGGGTTTTTTCTGGTTTGGATCACGTAGTAATGTGGGACCACACTGAAACAATCAATTCAACCTGGTCTTGATAAATATTTTAGAGGATAACGCATGTTAGGTCTGGGTTAGGCCTGGGATTTGCCCTCATCAGGGTCATACTTTCGCAGTTCTAACATACATGTTGACCTGATCGAGGGTTTTTTCTGCTTTGGATCACGTAGTAAAGTGGTACCACACTGAAACAGTCCACTAAACCTGGTTTGGATCAATATTTTAGAGGATAATGCATGTTAGGTCTAGGTTAGCCCTGAGATTTTCACTCATCAGACTCATACTTTCGCATTCTTCAGATACCTGTTGAACGGATCCTGGGTTTTTTCTGGTATGGTTCACGTAGTAATGTGGTACCACACTGAAACAATCAATTAAACCAGGTCTTGATAAATATTTTAGATGATAACGCATGTTAGGTCTGGGTTAGGTCTAGGATTTGCCCTCATCAGGCTCATACTTTCGCATATTTCTCATACTTCATGGCTAGATCCTGGGATATTTCTGGATTGGATCACGTAGTAATGTGGTACCACACTGAAACAGTCAATTAAACCTGGTTTCGATCAATATTTTAGAGGACAATGCAAGTTAGGTCTGGGATAGGTCTGGGATTTGCCCACATCAGGGTCATACTTTCGCATTTTTCACATACTTGTTGAACAGATCCTGGGGGTTTTCTGGTTTGGATCGCGCAGTAATGTGGTACCACACTGAAACAGCCCACTAAACCTGGTTTCGATCAATATTTTAGAGGATAACGAAAGTTATGTCTAGGTTAGGCCTGGGATTTGCCCTCATCAGACTCATGCTTTCGCATTTTTCACATACTTGTTGAACAGATCCTGGGTCTTTTTCTGGTTTGGATCACGTAGTAGTGTGGTACCACACCGAAACATTCAGTTAAACCTGGTCTTGATAAATATTTTTGAGGATAACGCATGTTAGGTCTAGGTTAGGCCGGGGATTTTCACTCATCAGACTCATACTTTCGCATTCTTCACATACTTGTTGAACGGATCCTGGGTTTTTACTGGTTTGGATCACGTAGTAATGTGGTACCACACTGAAACATTCAATTAAACCTGGTCTTGATAAATATTTCAGAGGATAACGCATGTTAGGTCTGGGTTAGGTCTAGGATTTGCACTCATCAGGCTCATACTTTCGCATATTTCTCATACTTCATGGCTAGATCCTGGGATATTTCTGGATTGGATCACGTAGTAATGTGGTACCACACTGAAACAGTCCATTAAACCTGGTTGCGATCAATGTTTTAGAGGATAACGCATGTTAGGTCTGGGTTAGGTCTAGTATTTGCCCTCATCAGGCTCATTCTTTCGCATATTTCTCAAACTTGATGGCTAGATCCTGGGCTTTTTCTGGATTGCATCACGTAGTAATGTAGTACCACACTGAAACATTCAATTAAACCTGGTCTTGATAAATATTTCAGAGGATAACGCATGTTAGGTCTGGGTTAGGTCTAGGATTTGCACTCATCAGGCTCATACTTTCGCATATTTCTCATACTTCATGGCTAGATCCTGGGCTTTTTCTGGATTGCATCACGTAGTTATGAAGTACAACACTGAAACAGTCAATTGAACCTGGTCTCCATCAATATCTTAGAGGACAACGCATGTTAGGTCTGGGATAGGTCTTGGATTTGCCCTCATCAGGCTCATACTTTCGCATATTTCTCATACTTGATGGCTAGATCCTGGGCTTTTTCTGGATTGCATCACGTAGTAATGAAGTACAACACTGAAACAGTCCATTAAACCTGGTTGCGATCAATATTTTAGAGGATAACGCATGTTAGGTCTGGGTTAGGTCTAGGATTTGCACTCATCAGGCTCATACTTTCGCATATTTCTCATACTTCATGGCTAGATCCTGGGCTTTTTCTGGATTGCATCACGTAGTAATGAAGTACAACACTGAAACAGTCAATTGAACCTGGTCTCCATCAATATCTTAGAGGACAACGCATGTTAGGTCTGGGTTAGGTCTAGGATTTGCCCTCATCAGGCTCATACTTTCGCATATTTCTCATACTTCATGGCTAGATCCTGGGCTGTTTCTGGATTGTATCACGTAGTAATGTGGTACCACGCTGAAACAGTCAATTAAACCTGGTTTCGATCAATATGTTAGAGGATAACGCAAGTTAGGTATGGGATAGGTCTAGGATTTGCCCTCATCAGGCTCTTACTTTCGCATATTTCTCATACTTCATGGCTAGATCCTGGGCTTTTTCTGGATTGCATCACGTAGTAATGAAGTACAACACAGAAACAGTCAATTAAACCTGGTTTCCATCAATATTTTAGAGGACAACGCATGTTAGGTCTAGGTTAGGCCTGGGATTTTCCCTCATCAGGGTCATACTGTCGCAGTTTTAACATACTTGTTGAACGGATCCTGGGTTTTTTCTGGTTTGTATCACATAGTAATGTGGTACCACACTGAAACAGTCGATTAAACCTGCTTTTGATCAATATTTTAGAGAATAATTCATGTTAGGTCTAGGTTAGGTCAGGGATTTGCTCACATCAGGCTCATTCTTTCGCATATTTCTCATACTTGATGGCTAGATCCCGTACTTTTTCTGGATTGCATCACGTAGTAATGAAGTACAACACTGAAACAGTCAATTAAATCTGGTTTCGATCAATATTTTAGAGAATAACGCATGTTAGGTCTGGGTTAGGTCTAGTATTTGCCCCCATCAGGCTCATTCTTTCGCATATTTCTCAAACTTGATGGCTAGATCCTGGGCTTTTTCTGGATTGCATCACGTAGTAATGTGGTACCACACTGAAACATTCAATTAAACCTGGTCTTGATAAATATTTTGGAAGATAACGCATGTTAGGTCTGGGTTAGGTCAAGGATTTGCCCTCATCGGGCTCATACTTTCGCATATTTCTCATAATTCATGGCTAGATCCTGGGCTATTTCTGGATTGGATCTCGTAGTAAAGTGGTACCACACTGAAACATTCAATGGAACCTGGTCTGGATAAATATTTTAGAGGATAACGCATGTTAGGTCTGGGTTAGGTCTAGGAATTGCCCTCATCAGGCTTATTCTTTCGCATATGTCTCATACATGATGGCTAGATCCTGGGCTTTTTCTTGATCGCATCACGTAGTAATGAAGTACAACATTGAAACAGTCACTTAAACCTGGTTTCCATCAATATCTTAGAGGACAACGCAAGTTAGGTCTGGGATAGGTCTGAAATTTGCCCTCATCAGGCTCATACTTTCGCGTTTTTCACATACTTGTTGAACAGATCCTGGGTTTTTTCTGGTTTGGATCACGTAGTAATGTGGTACCACACTGAAACATTCAATTAAACCTGGTCTTGATAAATATTTTAGAGGATAACGCATGTTAGGTCTGGGTTAGGTCTAGGATTTGCTCTCATCAGACTAATACTTTCGGATTCTTCACATACTTGTTGAACGGATCCTGGGCTATTTCTGGATTGGATCACGAAGTAAAGTGGTACCACACTGAAACATTCAATGAAACCTGGTCTGGAAAAATATTTTAGAGGATAACGCATGCTAGGTCTGGGTTAGGTCTAGGATTTGCCCTCATCAGGCTCGTTCTTTCGCATATTTCTCATACTTGATGGCTAGATCCTGGGCTTCTTCTGGATTGCATCACGTAGTAATGTAGTACCACACTGAAACAGTCAATTAAACCTGGTTTCCATCAATATTTTTGAGGACAACGCATGTTAGGTCTAGGTTAGGCCTGGGATTTTCCCTCATCAGGGTCATACTGTCGCAGTTTTAACATACTTGTTGAACGGATCCTGGGTTTTTTCTGGTTTGTATCACATAGTAATGTGGTACCACACTGAAACAGTCGATTAAACCTGCTTTTGATCAATATTTTAGAGAATAATTCATGTTAGGTCTAGGTTAGGTCAGGGATTTGCTCACATCAGGCTCATTCTTTCGCATATTTCTCATACTTGATGGCTAGATCCCGTACTTTTTCTGGATTGCATCACGTAGTAATGAAGTACAACACTGAAACAGTCAATTAAATCTGGTTTCGATCAATATTTTAGAGAATAACGCATGTTAGGTCTGGGTTAGGTCTAGTATTTGCCCCCATCAGGCTCATTCTTTCGCATATTTCTCAAACTTGATGGCTAGATCCTGGGCTTTTTCTGGATTGCATCACGTAGTAATGTGGTACCACACTGAAACATTCAATTAAACCTGGTCTTGATAAATATTTTGGAAGATAACGCATGTTAGGTCTGGGTTAGGTCAAGGATTTGCCCTCATCGGGCTCATACTTTCGCATATTTCTCATAATTCATGGCTAGATCCTGGGCTATTTCTGGATTGGATCTCGTAGTAAAGTGGTACCACACTGAAACATTCAATGGAACCTGGTCTGGATAAATATTTTAGAGGATAACGCATGTTAGGTCTGGGTTAGGTCTAGGAATTGCCCTCATCAGGCTTATTCTTTCGCATATGTCTCATACATGATGGCTAGATCCTGGGCTTTTTCTTGATCGCATCACGTAGTAATGAAGTACAACATTGAAACAGTCACTTAAACCTGGTTTCCATCAATATCTTAGAGGACAACGCAAGTTAGGTCTGGGATAGGTCTGAAATTTGCCCTCATCAGGCTCATACTTTCGCGTTTTTCACATACTTGTTGAACAGATCCTGGGTTTTTTCTGGTTTGGATCACGTAGTAATGTGGTACCACACTGAAACATTCAATTAAACCTGGTCTTGATAAATATTTTAGAGGATAACGCATGTTAGGTCTGGGTTAGGTCTAGGATTTGCTCTCATCAGACTAATACTTTCGGATTCTTCACATACTTGTTGAACGGATCCTGGGCTATTTCTGGATTGGATCACGAAGTAAAGTGGTACCACACTGAAACATTCAATGAAACCTGGTCTGGAAAAATATTTTAGAGGATAACGCATGCTAGGTCTGGGTTAGGTCTAGGATTTGCCCTCATCAGGCTCGTTCTTTCGCATATTTCTCATACTTGATGGCTAGATCCTGGGCTTCTTCTGGATTGCATCACGTAGTAATGTAGTACCACACTGAAACAGTCAATGAAACCTAGTTTCCAGCAATATTTTAGAGGACAACGCAAGTTAGGTCTAGGTAAGGCCTGAGATTTTCACTGATCAGACTCATACTTACGCATTCTTCACATACTTGTTGAACGGATCCTGGGTTTTTTCTGGTTTTGATCACGTAGTAATGTGGTACCACACAGAAACATTCAATTAAACCTTGTCTTGATAAATATTTTAGAGAATAACGCATGTTAGGTCTGGGTTAGGTCTAGGATTTGCCCCCATCAGGCTCATACTTTCGCATATCTCTCATACTTCATGGCTAGATCCTGGGCTATTTCTGGATTGGATCATGTAGTAATGTGGCACCACACTGAAACAGTCAATTAAACCTGGTTTTGATCAATATTTTAGAGAATAATTCATGTTAGGTCTAGGTTAGGTCAGGGATTTACTCTCATCAGGCTCATTCTTTCGCATATTTCTCATACTTGATGGCTAGATCCTGGGCTTTTTCTGGATTGCATCACGTAGTAATGTGGTACCACGCTGAAACAGTCAATTAAACTTAGTTTCCATCAATATTTTAGAGGACAACGCATGTTAGGCCTAGGTTAGGCCGGGGATTTGCCCTCATCAGGGTCATACTGTCGCAGTTTTAACATACTTGTTCAACGGATCCTGGGTTTTTTCTGGTTTGGTTCACGTAGTAATGTGGTACCACACAGAAACATTCAATTAAACCTGGTCTTGATAAATATTTTAGAGGATAACGCATGTTAGGTTTGGGTTAGGTCTAGGATTTGCCCTCATCAGGCTCATACTTTCGCATATTTCTCATACTTCATGGCTAGATCCTGGGTTTTTTCTGGTTTGGATCACGTAGTAGTGTGGTACCACACTGAAACAGTCCATTAAACCTGGTCTTGATAAATATTTCAGAGGATAACGCATGTTAGGTCTGGGTTAGGTCTAGGATTTGCACTCATCAGGCTCATACTTTCGCATATTTCTCATACTTCATGGCTACATCCTGGGCTTTTTCTGGATTGCATCACGTAGTAATGAAGTACAACACTGAAACAGTCAATTGAACCTGGTCTCCATCAATATCTTAGAGGACAACGCACGTTAGGTCTGGGATATGTCTTGGATTTGCCCTCATCAGGCTCATACTTTCGCATATTTCTCATACATCATGGCTAGATCCTGCGCTATTTCTGGATTGGATCACGTAGTAAAGTGGTACCACACTGAAACATTCAATGAAACCTGGTCTGGATAAATATTTTAGAGGATAACGCATGTTAGGTCTGGGTTAGGTCTAGGATTTGCCCTCATCAGGCTCATTCTTTCGCATATTTCTCATACTTGATGGCTAGATCCTGGGCTTTTTCTGGATTGCATCACGTAGTAATGTGGTACCACGCTGAAACAGTCAATTAAACCTGGTTTCGATTAATATGTTAGAGGATAACGCAAGTTAGGTATGGGATAGGTCTAGGATTTGCCCTCATCAGGCTCTTACTTTCGCATATTTCTCATACTTCATGGCTAGATCCTGGGCTTTTTCTGGATTGCATCACGTAGTAATGAAGTACAACACTGAAACTGTCAATTAAACCTGGTTTCCATCAATATTTTAGAGGACAACGCATGTTAGGTCTAGGTTAGGCCTGGGATTTGCTCTCATCAGGGTCATACTGTCGCAGTTTTAACATACTTGTTGAACGGATCCTGGGTTTTTTCTGGTTTGGTTCACGTAGTAATGTGGTACCACACTGAAACATTCAATTAAACCTGGTCTTGATAAATATTTTAGAGGATAACGCAAGTTAAGTCTGGGATAGGTCTGGGATTTGACCTCATCAGACTCATACTTTCGCGTTTTTCACATACTTGTTGAACAGATCCTGGGTTTTTTCTGGTTTGGATCACGTAGTAGTGTGGTGCCACACTGAAACAGTCCATTAAACCTGGTTGCGATCAATATTATAGAGGATAACGCATGTTAGGTCTGGGTTAGGTCTAGTATTTGCCCTCATCAGGCTCATTCTTTCGCATATTTCTCAAACTTGATGGCTAGATCCTGGGCTTTTTCTGGATTGCATCACGTAGTAATGTAGTACCACACTGAAACATTCAATTAAACCTGGTCTTGATAAATATTTTAGAAGATAACGCATGTTAGGTCTGGGTTAGGTCTAGGATTTGCCCTCATCAGGCTCATACTTTCGCATATTTCTCATACTTCATGGCTAGATCCTGGGCTATTTCTGGAATGGATCTCGTAGTAAAGTGGTACCACACTGAAACATTCAATGGAACCTGGTCTGGATAAATATTTTAGAGGATAACGCATGTTAGGTCTGGGTTAGGTCTAGGAATTGGCCTCATCAGGCTTATTCTTTCGCATATGTCTCATACATGATGGCTAGATCCTGGGCATTTTCTTGATCGCATCACGTAGTAATGAAGTACAACACTGAAACAGTCACTTAAACCTGGTTTCCATCAATATCTTAGAGGACAACGCAAGTTAGGTCTGGGATAGGTCTGAAATTTGCCCTCATCATGCTCATGCTTTCGCGTTTTTCACATACTTGTTGAACAGATCCTGGGTTTTTTCTGGTTTGGATCACGTAGTAATGTGGTACCACGCTGAAACAGTTGATTAGACCCGGTTTCGATCAATATTTTCGAGGATAACGCAAGTTAAGTCTGGGATAGGTCTGGAATTTGACCTCATCAGACTCATACTTTCGCGTTTTTCACATACTTGTTGAACAGATCCTGGGTTTTTTCTGGTTTGGATCACGTAGTAGTGTGGGACCACACTGAAACAATCAATTAAACCTGGTCTTGATAAATATTTTGGAGGATAACGCATGTTAGGTCTGGGTTAGGTCTAGGATTTGCCCTCATCAGGCTCATACTTTCGCATATTTCTCATACTTCATGGCTAGATCCTGGGCTGTTTCTGGATTGTATCACGTAGTAATGTGGTACCACGCTGAAACAGTCAATTAAACCTGGTTTCGATCAATATTTTGGAGGATAACGCAAGTTAGGTCTGGTATAGGTCTAGGATTTGCCCTCATCAGGCTCTTACTTTCGCATATTTCTCATACTTCATGGCTAGATCCTGGGCTATTTCTGGATTGGATCACGTAGTAAAGTGGTACCACACTGAAACATTCAATGAAACCTGGTCTGGATAAATATTTTAGAGGATAATGCATCTTAGGTCTAGGTTAGGTCTGGGATTTTCACCCATCAGACTCATACTTTCGCATTCTTCACATACTTCTTGAACGGATCCTGGGTTTTTTCTGGTTTGGATCACGTAGTAATGTGGGACCACAATGAAACAATCAATTAAACCTGGTCTTGATAAATATTTTAGAGGATAACGCATGTTAGGATGGGTTAGGTCTAGGATTTGCCCTCGTCAGGCTCATACTTTCGCATATTTCTCATACTTCATGGCTAGATCCTGGGCTATTTCTGGATTGGATAACGTAGTAATGTGGTACCACACTGAAACTGTCAATTAAACCTGGTTTCGATCAATATTTTAGAGAATAATTCATGTTAGGTCTAGGTTAGGTCTGGGATTTGCTCTCATCAGGCTCATTCTTTCGCATATTTCTCATACTTGATGGCTAGATCCTGGGCTTTTTCTGGATCGCATCACGTAGTAATGAAGTACAACACTGAAACAGTCAATTAAACCTGGTTGCGATCAATATTTTAGAGGATAACGCATGTTAGGTCTGGGTTAGGTCTAGTATTTGCCCTCATCAGGCTCATTCTTTCGCATATTTCTCAAACTTGATGGCTAGATCCTGGGCTTTTTCTGGATTGCATCATGTAGTAATGTGGTACCACACTGAAACATTCAATTAAACCTGGTCTTGATAAATATTTTAGAAGATTACGCATGTTAGGTCTGGGTTAGGCCTAGGATTTGCCCTCATCAGGCTCATACTTTCGCATATTTCTCATACTTCATGGCTTGATCCTGGGCTTCTTCTGGATTGCATCAAGTAGTAATGTGGTACCACGCTGAAACAGTCAATTAAACCTGGTTTCGATCAATATGTTAGAGGATAACGCAAGTTAGGTATGGGATAGGTCTAGGATTTGCCCTCATCAGGCTCTTACTTTCACATATTTCTCATGCTTCATGGCTAGATCCTGGGCTTTTTCTGGATTGCATCACGTAGTAATGAAGTACAACACTGAAACAGTCAATTAAACCTGGTTTCCATCAATATTTTAGAGGACAACGCATGTTAGATCTAGGTTAGGCCTGGGATTTGCCCTCATCAGGGTCATACTGTCGCAGTTTTAACATACTTGTTGAACGGATCCTGGGTTTTTTCTGGTTTGGTTCACGTAGTAATGTGGTACCACACTGAAACATTCAATTAAACCTGGTCTTGATAAATATTTTAGAGGATAACGCAAGTTAAGTCTGGGATAGATCTGGGATTTGACCTCCCCAGACTCATACTTTCGCGTTTTTCACATACTTGTTGAACAGATCCAGGGTTTTATCTGGTTTGGATCACGTAGTAGTGTGGTACCACACTGAAACAGTCCATTAAACCTGGTTGCGATCAATATTATAGAGGATAACGCATGTTAGGTCTGGGTTAGGTCTAGTATTTGCCCTCATCAGGCTCATTCTTTCGCATATTTCTCAAACTTGATGGCTAGATCCTGGGCTTTTTCTGGATTGCATCACGTAGTAATGTGGTCCCACACTGAAACATTCAATTAAACCTGGTCTTGATAAATATTTTAGAAGATAACGCATGTTAGGTCTGGGTTAGGTCTAGGATTTGCCCTCATCAGGCTCATACTTTCGCATATTTCTCATACTTCATGGCTAGATCCTGGGCTATTTCTGGATTGGATCTCGTAGTAAAGTGGTACCACACTGAAACATTCAATGGAACCTGGTCTGGATAAATATTTTAGAGGATAACGTATGTTAGGTCTGGGTTAGGTCTAGGAATTGCCCTCATCAGGCTTATTCTTTCGCATATGTCTCATACATGATGGCTAGATCCTGGGCTTTTTCTTGATCGCATCACGTAGTAATGAAGTACAACACTGAAACAGTCACTTAAACCTGGTTTCCATCAATATCTTAGAGGACAACGCAAGTTAGGTCTGGGATAGGTCTGAAATTTGCCCTCATCAGGCTCATACTTTCGCGTTTTTCACATACTTGTTGAACAGATCCTGGGTTTTTTCTGGTTTGGATCACGTAGTAATGTGGTACCACGCTGAAACAGTTGATTAGACCCGGTTTCGATCAATATTTTAGAGGATAACGCAAGTTAAGTCTGGGATAGGTCTGGAATTTGACCTCATCAGACTCATACTTTCGCGTTTTTCACATACTTGTTGAACAGATGCTGGGTTTTTTCTGGTTTGGATCACGTAGTAGTGTGGTACCACACTGAAACAGTCCATGAAACCTGGTTGCGGTCAATATTTTAGAGGATAACGCATGTTAGGTCTGGGTTAGCTCTAGGATTTGCCCTCATCAGGCTCATTCTTTCGCATATTTCTCAAACTTCATGGCTAGTTCCTGGGCTTTTTCTGGATTGCATCACGTAGTAATGTGGTACCACGCTGAAACAGTCAATTAAACTTAGTTTCCATCAATATTTTAGAGGACAACGCATGTTAGGCCTAGGTTAGGCCGGGGATTTGCCCTCATCAGGGTCATACTGTCGCAGTTTTAACATACTTGTTCAACGGATCCTGGGTTTTTTCTGGTTTGGTGCACGTAGTAATGTGGTACCACACAGAAACATTCAATTAAACCTGGTCTTGAGAAATATTTTAGAGGATAACGCATGTTAGGTTTGGGTTAGGTCTAGGATTTGCCCTCATCAGGCTCATACTTTCGCATATTTCTCATACTTCATGGCTAGATCCTGGGTTTTTTCTGGTTTGGATCACGTAGTAGTGTGGTACCACACTGAAACAGTCCATTAAACCTGGTCTTGATAAATATTTCAGAGGATAACGCATGTTAGGTCTGGGTTAGGTCTAGGATTTGCACTCATCAGGCTCATACTTTCGCATATTTCTCATACTTCATGGCTACATCCTGGGCTTTTTCTGGATTGCATCACGTAGTAATGAAGTACAACACTGAAACAGTCAATTGAACCTGGTCTCCATCAATATCTTAGAGGACAACGCACGTTAGGTCTGGGATATGTCTTGGATTTGCCCTCATCAGGCTCATACTTTCGCATATTTCTCATACTTCATGGCTAGATCCTGCGCTATTTCTGGATTGGATCACGTAGTAAAGTGGTACCACACTGAAACATTCAATGAAACCTGGTCTGGATAAATATTTTAGAGGATAACGCATGTTAGGTCTGGGTTAGGTCTAGGATTTGCCCTCATCAGGCTCATTCTTTCGCATATTTCTCATACTTGATGGCTAGATCCTGGGCTTTTTCTGGATTGCATCACGTAGTAATGTGGTACCACGCTGAAACAGTCAATTAAACCTGGTTTCGATTAATATGTTAGAGGATAACGCAAGTTAGGTATGGGATAGGTCTAGGATTTGCCCTCATCAGGCTCTTACTTTCGCATATTTCTCATACTTCATGGCTAGATCCTGGGCTTTTTCTGGATTGCATCACGTAGTAATGAAGTACAACACTGAAACTGTCAATTAAACCTGGTTTCCATCAATATTTTAGAGGACAACGCATGTTAGGTCTAGGTTAGGCCTGGGATTTGCTCTCATCAGGGTCATACTGTCGCAGTTTTAACATACTTGTTGAACGGATCCTGGGTTTTTTCTGGTTTGGTTCACGTAGTAATGTGGTACCACACTGAAACATTCAATTAAACCTGGTCTTGATAAATATTTTAGAGGATAACGCAAGTTAAGTCTGGGATAGGTCTGGGATTTGACCTCATCAGACTCATACTTTCGCGTTTTTCACATACTTGTTGAACAGATCCTGGGTTTTTTCTGGTTTGGATCACGTAGTAGTGTGGTGCCACACTGAAACAGTCCATTAAACCTGGTTGCGATCAATATTATAGAGGATAACGCATGTTAGGTCTGGGTTAGGTCTAGTATTTGCCCTCATCAGGCTCATTCTTTCGCATATTTCTCAAACTTGATGGCTAGATCCTGGGCTTTTTCTGGATTGCATCACGTAGTAATGTGGTACCACACTGAAACATTCAATTAAACCTGGTCTTGATAAATATTTTAGAAGATAACGCATGTTAGGTCTGGGTTAGGTCTAGGATTTGCCCTCATCAGGCTCATACTTTCGCATATTTCTCATACTTCATGGCTAGATCCTGGGCTATTTCTGGAATGGATCTCGTAGTAAAGTGGTACCACACTGAAACATTCAATGGAACCTGGTCTGGATAAATATTTTAGAGGATAACGCATGTTAGGTCTGGGTTAGGTCTAGGAATTGCCCTCATCAGGCTTATTCTTTCGCATATGTCTCATACATGATGGCTAGATCCTGGGCATTTTCTTGATCGCATCACGTAGTAATGAAGTACAACACTGAAACAGTCACTTAAACCTGCTTTCCATCAATATCTTAGAGGACAACGCAAGTTAGGTCTGGGATAGGTCTGAAATTTGCCCTCATCATGCTCATGCTTTCGCGTTTTTCACATACTTGTTGAACAGATCCTGGGTTTTTTCTGGTTTGGATCACGTAGTAATGTGGTACCACGCTGAAACAGTTGATTAGACCCGGTTTCGATCAATATTTTCGAGGATAACGCAAGTTAAGTCTGGGATAGGTCTGGAATTTGACCTCATCAGACTCATACTTTCGCGTTTTTCACATACTTGTTGAACAGATCCTGGGTTTTTTCTGGTTTGGATCACGTAGTAGTGTGGGACCACACTGAAACAATCAATTAAACCTGGTCTTGATAAATATTTTGGAGGATAACGCATGTTAGGTCTGGGTTAGGTCTAGGATTTGCCCTCATCAAGCTCATACTTTCGCATATTTCTCATACTTCATGGCTAGATCCTGGGCTGTTTCTGGATTGTATCACGTAGTAATGTGGTACCACGCTGAAACAGTCAATTAAACCTGGTTTCGATCAATATTTTGGAGGATAACGCAAGTTAGGTCTGGTATAGGTCTAGGATTTGCCCTCATCAGGCTCTTACTTTCGCATATTTCTCATACTTCATGGCTAGATCCTGGGCTATTTCTGGATTGGATCACGTAGTAAAGTGGTACCACACTGAAACATTCAATGAAACCTGGTCTGGATAAATATTTTAGAGGATAATGCATCTTAGGTCTAGGTTAGGTCTGGGATTTTCACCCATCAGACTCATACTTTCGCATTCTTCACATACTTCTTGAACGGATCCTGGGTTTTTTCTGGTTTGGATCACGTAGTAATGTGGGACCACAATGAAACAATCAATTAAACCTGGTCTTGATAAATATTTTAGAGGATAACGCATGTTAGGATGGGTTAGGTCTAGGATTTGCCCTCGTCAGGCTCATACTTTCGCATATTTCTCATACTTCATGGCTAGATCCTGGGCTATTTCTGGATTGGATAACGTAGTAATGTGGTACCACACTGAAACAGTCAATTAAACCTGGTTTCGATCAATATTTTAGAGAATAATTCATGTTAGGTCTAGGTTAGGTCTGGGATTTGCTCTCATCAGGCTCATTCTTTCGCATATTTCTCATACTTGATGGCTAGATCCTGGGCTTTTTCTGGATCGCATCACGTAGTAATGAAGTACAACACTGAAACAGTCAATTAAACCTGGTTGCGATCAATATTTTAGAGGATAACGCATGTTAGGTCTGGGTTAGGTCTAGTATTTGCCCTCATCAGGCTCATTCTTTCGCATATTTCTCAAACTTGATGGCTAGATCCTGGGCTTTTTCTGGATTGCATCATGTAGTAATGTGGTACCACACTGAAACATTCAATTAAACCTGGTCTTGATAAATATTTTAGAAGATTACGCATGTTAGGTCTGGGTTAGGCCTAGGATTTGCCCTCATCAGGCTCATACTTTCGCATATTTCTCATACTTCATGGCTTGATCCTGGGCTTCTTCTGGATTGCATCAAGTAGTAATGTGGTACCACGCTGAAACAGTCAATTAAACCTGGTTTCGATCAATATGTTAGAGGATAACGCAAGTTAGGTATGGGTTAGGCCTAGGATTTGCCCTCATCAGGCTCTTACTTTCACATATTTCTCATGCTTCATGGCTAGATCCTGGGCTTTTTCTGGATTGCATCACGTAGTAATGAAGTACAACACTGAAACAGTCAATTAAACCTGGTTTCCATCAATATTTTAGAGGACAACGCATGTTAGATCTAGGTTAGGCCTGGGATTTGCCCTCATCAGGGTCATACTGTCGCAGTTTTAACATACTTGTTGAACGGATCCTGGGTTTTTTCTGGTTTGGTTCACGTAGTAATGTGGTACCACACTGAAACATTCAATTAAACCTGGTCTTGATAAATATTTTAGAGGATAACGCAAGTTAAGTCTGGGATAGATCTGGGATTTGACCTCCCCAGACTCATACTTTCGCGTTTTTCACATACTTGTTGAACAGATCCAGGGTTTTATCTGGTTTGGATCACGTAGTAGTGTGGTACCACACTGAAACAGTCCATTAAACCTGGTTGCGATCAATATTATAGAGGATAACGCATGTTAGGTCTGGGTTAGGTCTAGTATTTGCCCTCATCAGGCTCATTCTTTCGCATATTTCTCAAACTTGATGGCTAGATCCTGGGCTTTTTCTGGATTGCATCACGTAGTAATGTGGTCCCACACTGAAACATTCAATTAAACCTGGTCTTGATAAATATTTTAGAAGATAACGCATGTTAGGTCTGGGTTAGGTCTAGGATTTGCCCTCATCAGGCTCATACTTTCGCATATTTCTCATACTTCATGGCTAGATCCTGGGCTATTTCTGGATTGGATCTCGTAGTAAAGTGGTACCACACTGAAACATTCAATGGAACCTGGTCTGGATAAATATTTTAGAGGATAACGTATGTTAGGTCTGGGTTAGGTCTAGGAATTGCCCTCATCAGGCTTATTCTTTCGCATATGTCTCATACATGATGGCTAGATCCTGGGCTTTTTCTTGATCGCATCACGTAGTAATGAAGTACAACACTGAAAACGTCACTTAAACCTGGTTTCCATCAATATCTTAGAGGACAACGCAAGTTAGGTCTGGGATAGGTCTGAAATTTGCCCTCATCAGGCTCATACTTTCGCGTTTTTCACATACTTGTTGAACAGATCCTGGGTTTTTTCTGGTTTGGATCACGTAGTAATGTGGTACCACGCTGAAACAGTTGATTAGACCCGGTTTCGATCAATATTTTAGAGGATAACGCAAGTTAAGTCTGGGATAGGTCTGGAATTTGACCTCATCAGACTCATACTTTCGCGTTTTTCACATACTTGTTGAACAGATGCTGGGTTTTTTCTGGTTTGGATCACGTAGTAGTGTGGTACCACACTGAAACAGTCCATGAAACCTGGTTGCGGTCAATATTTTAGAGGATAACGCATGTTAGGTCTGGGTTAGCTCTAGGATTTGCCCTCATCAGGCTCATTCTTTCGCATATTTCTCAAACTTCATGGCTAGTTCCTGGGCTTTTTCTGGATTGCATCACGTAGTAATGTGGTACCACACTGAAACATTCAATTAAACCTGGTCTTGATAAATATTTTAGTGGATAACGCATGTTAGGTCTGGGTTAGGTCTAGGATTTGCTCTCATCAGACTCATACTTTCGCATTCTTCACATACTTGTTGAACGGATCCTGGGTTTTTTCTGGTTTGGATCACGTAGTAATGTGGGACCACACTGAAACAGTCAATTAAACCTGGTTTCGATCAATATTTTAGAGAATAATTCATGGTAGGTCTAGGTTAGGTCTGGGATTTGCTCTTATCAGGCTCATTCTTTCGCATATTTCTCATACTTGATGGCTAGATCCTGGGCTTTTTCTGGATTGCATAACGTAGTAATGAAGTACAACACTGAAACAGTCAATTAAACCTGGTTTCCATCAATATTTTAGAGGACAACGCTAGTTAGGTCTGGGATAGGTCTGGGATTCGCCCTAATCAGGCTCATACTTTCGCGTTTTTCACATACTTGTTGAACAGATCCTGGGTTTTTTCTGATTTGGATCACGTAGTAATGTGGTACCACACTGAAACAGTCGATTAAACCTGGTTTCGATCAATATTTTAGAGGATAACGCATGTTAGGTCTGGAATAGGTCTGGGATTTGACCTCGTCAGACTCATACTTTCGCACCCTTCACATACTCGTTGATCAGATCCTGGGTTTTTTCTGGTTTGCATCACGTAGTAATGTGGGACCACACTGAAACAGCCAATTAAATCTGGTTTCGATCAATATTTTAGAGAATAATTCATGTTGGGTCTAGGTTAGGCCTAGGATTTGCCCTCATCAGGCTCATACTTTCGCATATTTCTCATACTTCATGGCTTGATCCTGGGCTTTTTCTGGATTGCATCACGTAGTAATGTGGTACCACGCTGAAACAGTCAATTAAACCTGGTTTCGATCAATATGTTAGAGGATAACGCAAGTTAGGTATGGGATAGGACTAGGATTTGCCCTCATCAGGCTCTTACTTTCGCATATTACTCATACTTCATGGCTAGATCCTGGGCTTTTTCTGGATTGCATCACGTAGTAATGAAGTACAACACTGAAACAGACAATTAAACCTGGTTTCCATCAATATTTTAGAGGACAACGCATGTTAGGTCAAGGTTAGGCCTGGGATTTGCCCTCATCAGGGTCATACTGTCGCAGTTTTAACATACTTGTTGAACGGATCCTGGGTTTTTTCTGGTTTGGTTCACGTAGTAATGTGGTACCACACTGAAACATTCAATGAAACCTGGTCTGGATAAATATTTTAGAGGATAATGCATCTTAGGTCTAGGTTGGGTCTGGGATTTTCACTCATCAGACTCATACTTTCGCATTCTTCACATACTTCTTGAACGGATCCTGGGTTTTTTCTGGTTTGGATCACGTAGTAATGTGGGACCACAATGAAACAATCAATTAAACCTGGTCTTGATAAATATTTTAGAGGATAATGCATGTTAGGATGGGTTAGGTCTAGGATTTGTCCTCGTCAGGCTCATACTTTCGCATATTTCTCATACTTCATGGCTAGATCCTGGGCTATTTCTGGATTGGATAACGTAGTAATGTGGTACCACACTGAAACAGTCAATTAAACCTGGTTTCGATCAATATTTTAGAGAATAATTCATGTTAGGTCTAGGTTAGGTCTGGGATTTGCTCTCATCAGGCTCATTCTTTCGCATATTTCTCATACTTGATGGCTAGATCCTGGGCTTTTTCTGGATCGCATCACGTAGTAATGAAGTACAACACTGAAACAGTCAATTAAACCTGGTTGCGATCAATATTTTAGAGGATAACGCATGTTAGGTCTGGGTTAGGTCTAGTATTTGCCCTCATCAGGCTCATTCTTTCGCATATTTCTCAAACTTGATGGCTAGATCCTGGGCTTTTTCTGGATTGCATCACGTAGTAATGTGGTACCACACTGAAACATTCAATTAAACCTGGTCTTGATAAATATTTTAGAAGATAACGCATGTTAGGTCTGGGTTAGGTCTAGGATTTGCCCTCATCAGGCTCATACTTTCGCATATTTTTCATACTTCATGGCTAGATC
Source organism: Colletes latitarsis (assembly GCF_051014445.1). Taxonomy (NCBI): domain Eukaryota; kingdom Metazoa; phylum Arthropoda; class Insecta; order Hymenoptera; family Colletidae; genus Colletes; species Colletes latitarsis. The sequence goes on along the minus strand of NW_027488365.1, from coordinate 26,006,984 downwards.
CTGGGCTATTTCTGGATTGGATCTCGTAGTAAAGTGGCACCACACTGAAACATTCAATGGAACCTGGTCTGGATAAATATTTTAGAGGATAACGCATGTTAGGTCTGGGTTAGGTCTAGGAATTGCCCTCATCAGGCTTATTCTTTCGCATATGTCTCATACATGATGGCTAGATCCTGGGCATTTTCTTGATCGCATCACGTAGTAATGAAGTACAACACTGAAACAGTCACTTAAACCTGGTTTCCATCAATATCTTAGAGGACAACGCAAGTTAGGTCTGGGATAGGTCTGAAATTTGCCCTCATCATGCTCATGCTTTCGCGTTTTTCACATACTTGTTGAACAGATCCTGGGTTTTTTCTGGTTTGGATCACGTAGTAATGTGGTACCACGCTGAAACAGTTGATTAGACCCGGTTTCGATCAATATTTTCGAGGATAACGCAAGTTAAGTCTGGGATAGGTCTGGAATTTGACCTCATCAGACTCATACTTTCGCGTTTTTCACATACTTGTTGAACAGATCCTGGGTTTTTTCTGGTTTGGATCACGTAGTAGTGTGGGACCACACTGAAACAATCAATTAAACCTGGTCTTGATAAATATTTTGGAGGATAACGCATGTTAGGTCTGGGTTAGGTCTAGGATTTGCCCTCATCAGGCTCATACTTTCGCATATTTCTCATACTTCATGGCTAGATCCTGGGCTGTTTCTGGATTGTATCACGTAGTAATGTGGTACCACGCTGAAACAGTCAATTAAACCTGGTTTCGATCAATATTTTGGAGGATAACGCAAGTTAGGTCTGGGATAGGTCTAGGATTTGCCCTCATCAGGCTCTTACTTTCGCATATTTCTCATACTTCATGGCTAGATCCTGGGCTATTTCTGGATTGGATCACGTAGTAAAGTGGTACCACACTGAAACATTCAATGAAACCTGGTCTGGATAAATATTTTAGAGGATAATGCATCTTAGGTCTAGGTTAGGTCTGGGATTTTCACTCATCAGACTCATACTTTCGCATTCTACACATACTTGTTGAACGGATCCTGGGTTTTTTCTGGTTTGGATCACGTAGTAATGTGGGACCACAATGAAACAATCAATTAAACCTGGTCTTGATAAATATTTTAGAGGATAACGCATGTTAGGATGGGTTAGGTCTAGGATTTGCCCTCGTCAGGCTCATACTTTCGCATATTTCTCATACTTCATGGCTAGATCCTGGGCTATTTCTGGATTGGATAACGTAGTAATGTGGTACCACACTGAAACAGTCAATTAAACCTGGTTTCGATCAATATTTTAGAGAATAATTCATGATAGGTCTAGGTTAGGTCTGGGATTTGCTCTCATCAGGCTCATTCTTTCGCATATTTCTCATACTTGATGGCTAGATCCTGGGCTTTTTCTGGATCGCATCACGTAGTAATGAAGTACAACACTGGAACAGTCAATTAAACCTGGTTGTGATCAATATTTTAGAGGATAACGCATGTTAGGTCTGGGTTAGGTCTAGTATTTGCCCTCATCAGGCTCATTCTTTCGCATATTTCTCAAACTTGATGCCTAGATCCTGGGCTTTTTCTGGATTGCATCACGTAGTAATGTGGTACCACACTGAAACATTCAATTAAACCTGGTCTTGATAAATATTTTAGAAGATAACGCATGTTAGGTCTGGGTTAGGCCTAGGATTTGCCCTCATCAGGCTCATACTTTCGCATATTTCTCATACTTCATGGCTTGGTCCTGGGCTTTTTCTGGATTGCATCACGTAGTAATGTGGTACCACGCTGAAACAGTCAATTAAACCTGGTTTCGATCAATATGTTAGAGGATAACGCAAGTTAGGTATGGGATAGGTCTAGGATTTGCCCTCATCAGGCTCTTACTTTCGCATATTTCTCATACTTCATGGCTAGATCCTGGGCTTTTTCTGGATTGCATCACGTAGTAATGAAGTACAACACTGAAACAGTCAATTAAACCTGGTTTCCATCAATATTTTAGAGGACAACGCATGTTAGGTCTAGGTTAGGCCTGGGATTTGCCCTCATCAGGGTCATACTGTCGCAGTTTTAACATACTTGTTGAACGGATCCTGGGTTTTTTCTGGTTTGGTTCACGTAGTAATGTGGTACCACACTGAAACATTCAATTAAACCTGGTCTTGATAAATATTTTAGAAGATAACGCATGTTAGGTCTGGGTTAGGTCTAGGATTTGCCCTCATCAGGCTCATTCTTTCGCATATTTCTCAAACTTGATGGCTAGATCCTGGGCTTTTTCTGGATTGCATCACGTAGTAATGTGGTACCACACTGAAACATTCAATTAAACCTGGTCTTGATAAATATTTTAGAAGATAACGCATGTTAGGTCTGGGTTAGGTCTAGGATTTGCCCTCATCAGGCTCATACTTTCGCATATTTCTCATACTTCATGGCTAGATCCTGGGCTATTTCTGGAATGGATCTCGTAGTAAAGTGGTACCACACTGAAACATTCAATGGAACCTGGTCTGGATAAATATTTTAGAGGATAACGCATGTTAGGTCTGGGTTAGGTCTAGGAATTGGCCTCATCAGGCTTATTCTTTCGCATATGTCTCATACATGATGGCTAGATCCTGGGCATTTTCTTGATCGCATCACGTAGTAATGAAGTACAACACTGAAACAGTCACTTAAACCTGGTTTCCATCAATATCTTAGAGGACAACGCAAGTTAGGTCTGGGATAGGTCTGAAATTTGCCCTCATCATGCTCATGCTTTCGCGTTTTTCACATACTTGTTGAACAGATCCTGGGTTTTTTCTGGTTTGGATCACGTAGTAATGTGGTACCACGCTGAAACAGTTGATTAGACCCGGTTTCGATCAATATTTTCGAGGATAACGCAAGTTAAGTCTGGGATAGGTCTGGAATTTGACCTCATCAGACTCATACTTTCGCGTTTTTCACATACTTGTTGAACAGATCCTGGGTTTTTTCTGGTTTGGATCACGTAGTAGTGTGGGACCACACTGAAACAATCAATTAAACCTGGTCTTGATAAATATTTTGGAGGATAACGCATGTTAGGTCTGGGTTAGGTCTAGGATTTGCCCTCATCAGGCTCATACTTTCGCATATTTCTCATACTTCATGGCTAGATCCTGGGCTGTTTCTGGATTGTATCACGTAGTAATGTGGTACCACGCTGAAACAGTCAATTAAACCTGGTTTCGATCAATATTTTGGAGGATAACGCAAGTTAGGTCTGGTATAGGTCTAGGATTTGCCCTCATCAGGCTCTTACTTTCGCATATTTCTCATACTTCATGGCTAGATCCTGGGCTATTTCTGGATTGGATCACGTAGTAAAGTGGTACCACACTGAAACATTCAATGAAACCTGGTCTGGATAAATATTTTAGAGGATAATGCATCTTAGGTCTAGGTTAGGTCTGGGATTTTCACCCATCAGACTCATACTTTCGCATTCTTCACATACTTCTTGAACGGATCCTGGGTTTTTTCTGGTTTGGATCACGTAGTAATGTGGGACCACAATGAAACAATCAATTAAACCTGGTCTTGATAAATATTTTAGAGGATAACGCATGTTAGGATGGGTTAGGTCTAGGATTTGCCCTCGTCAGGCTCATACTTTCGCATATTTCTCATACTTCATGGCTAGATCCTGGGCTATTTCTGGATTGGATAACGTAGTAATGTGGTACCACACCGAAACAGTCAATTAAACCTGGTTTCGATCAATATTTTAGAGAATAATTCATGTTAGGTCTAGGTTAGGTCTGGGATTTGCTCTCATCAGGCTCATTCTTTCGCATATTTCTCATACTTGATGGCTAGATCCTGGGCTTTTTCTGGATCGCATCACGTAGTAATGAAGTACAACACTGAAACAGTCAATTAAACCTGGTTGCGATCAATATTTTAGAGGATAACGCATGTTAGGTCTGGGTTAGGTCTAGTATTTGCCCTCATCAGGCTCATTCTTTCGCATATTTCTCAAACTTGATGGCTAGATCCTGGGCTTTTTCTGGATTGCATCATGTAGTAATGTGGTACCACACTGAAACATTCAATTAAAGCTGGTCTTGATAAATATTTTAGAAGATTACGCATGTTAGGTCTGGGTTAGGCCTAGGATTTGCCCTCATCAGGCTCATACTTTCGCATATTTCTCATACTTCATGGCTTGATCCTGGGCTTCTTCTGGATTGCATCAAGTAGTAATGTGGTACCACGCTGAAACAGTCAATTAAACCTGGTTTCGATCAATATGTTAGAGGATAACGCAAGTTAGGTATGGGATAGGTCTAGGATTTGCCCTCATCAGGCTCTTACTTTCACATATTTCTCATGCTTCATGGCTAGATCCTGGGCTTTTTCTGGATTGCATCACGTAGTAATGAAGTACAACACTGAAACAGTCAATTAAACCTGGTTTCCATCAATATTTTAGAGGACAACGCATGTTAGATCTAGGTTAGGCCTGGGATTTGCCCTCATCAGGGTCATACTGTCGCAGTTTTAACATACTTGTTGAACGGATCCTGGGTTTTTTCTGGTTTGGTTCACGTAGTAATGTGGTACCACACTGAAACATTCAATTAAACCTGGTCTTGATAAATATTTTAGAGGATAACGCAAGTTAAGTCTGGGATAGATCTGGGATCTGACCTCCCCAGACTCATACTTTCGCGTTTTTCACATACTTGTTGAACAGATCCAGGGTTTTATCTGGTTTGGATCACGTAGTAGTGTGGTACCACACTGAAACAGTCCATTAAACCTGGTTGCGATCAATATTATAGAGGATAACGCATGTTAGGTCTGGGTTAGGTCTAGTATTTGCCCTCATCAGGCTCATTCTTTCGCATATTTCTCAAACTTGATGGCTAGATCCTGGGCTTTTTCTGGATTGCATCACGTAGTAATGTGGTCCCACACTGAAACATTCAATTAAACCTGGTCTTGATAAATATTTTAGAAGATAACGCATGTTAGGTCTGGGTTAGGTCTAGGATTTGCCCTCATCAGGCTCATACTTTCGCATATTTCTCATACTTCATGGCTAGATCCTGGGCTATTTCTGGATTGGATCTCGTAGTAAAGTGGTACCACACTGAAACATTCAATGGAACCTGGTCTGGATAAATATTTTAGAGGATAACGTATGTTAGGTCTGGGTTAGGTCTAGGAATTGCCCTCATCAGGCTTATTCTTTCGCATATGTCTCATACATGATGGCTAGATCCTGGGCTTTTTCTTGATCGCATCACGTAGTAATGAAGTACAACACTGAAACAGTCACTTAAACCTGGTTTCCATCAATATCTTAGAGGACAACGCAAGTTAGGTCTGGGATAGGTCTGAAATTTGCCCTCATCAGGCTCATACTTTCGCGTTTTTCACATACTTGTTGAACAGATCCTGGGTTTTTTCTGGTTTGGATCACGTAGTAATGTGGTACCACGCTGAAACAGTTGATTAGACCCGGTTTCGATCAATATTTTAGAGGATAACGCAAGTTAAGTCTGGGATAGGTCTGGAATTTGACCTCATCAGACTCATACTTTCGCGTTTTTCACATACTTGTTGAACAGATGCTGGGTTTTTTCTGGTTTGGATCACGTAGTAGTGTGGTACCACACTGAAACAGTCCATGAAACCTGGTTGCGGTCAATATTTTAGAGGATAACGCATGTTAGGTCTGGGTTAGCTCTAGGATTTGCCCTCATCAGGCTCATTCTTTCGCATATTTCTCAAACTTCATGGCTAGTTCCTGGGCTTTTTCTGGATTGCATCACGTAGTAATGTGGTACCACGCTGAAACAGTCAATTAAACTTAGTTTCCATCAATATTTTAGAGGACAACGCATGTTAGGCCTAGGTTAGGCCGGGGATTTGCCCTCATCAGGGTCATACTGTCGCAGTTTTAACATACTTGTTCAACGGATCCTGGGTTTTTTCTGGTTTGGTGCACGTAGTAATGTGGTACCACACAGAAACATTCAATTAAACCTGGTCTTGAGAAATATTTTAGAGGATAACGCATGTTAGGTTTGGGTTAGGTCTAGGATTTGCCCTCATCAGGCTCATACTTTCGCATATTTCTCATACTTCATGGCTAGATCCTGGGTTTTTTCTGGTTTGGATCACGTAGTAGTGTGGTACCACACTGAAACAGTCCATTAAACCTGGTCTTGATAAATATTTCAGAGGATAACGCATGTTAGGTCTGGGTTAGGTCTAGGATTTGCACTCATCAGGCTCATACTTTCGCATATTTCTCATACTTCATGGCTACATCCTGGGCTTTTTCTGGATTGCATCACGTAGTAATGAAGTACAACACTGAAACAGTCAATTGAACCTGGTCTCCATCAATATCTTAGAGGACAACGCACGTTAGGTCTGGGATATGTCTTGGATTTGCCCTCATCAGGCTCATACTTTCGCATATTTCTCATACTTCATGGCTAGATCCTGCGCTATTTCTGGATTGGATCACGTAGTAAAGTGGTACCACACTGAAACATTCAACGAAACCTGGTCTGGATAAATATTTTAGAGGATAACGCATGTTAGGTCTGGGTTAGGTCTAGGATTTGCCCTCATCAGGCTCATTCTTTCGCATATTTCTCATACTTGATGGCTAGATCCTGGGCTTTTTCTGGATTGCATCACGTAGTAATGTGGTACCACGCTGAAACAGTCAATTAAACCTGGTTTCGATTAATATGTTAGAGGATAACGCAAGTTAGGTATGGGATAGGTCTAGGATTTGCCCTCATCAGGCTCTTACTTTCGCATATTTCTCATACTTCATGGCTAGATCCTGGGCTTTTTCTGGATTGCATCACGTAGTAATGAAGTACAACACTGAAACTGTCAATTAAACCTGGTTTCCATCAATATTTTAGAGGACAACGCATGTTAGGTCTAGGTTAGGCCTGGGATTTGCTCTCATCAGGGTCATACTGTCGCAGTTTTAACATACTTGTTGAACGGATCCTGGGTTTTTTCTGGTTTGGTTCACGTAGTAATGTGGTACCACACTGAAACATTCAATTAAACCTGGTCTTGATAAATATTTTAGAGGATAACGCAAGTTAAGTCTGGGATAGGTCTGGGATTTGACCTCATCAGACTCATACTTTCGCGTTTTTCACATACTTGTTGAACAGATCCTGGGTTTTTTCTGGTTTGGATCACGTAGTAGTGTGGTGCCACACTGAAACAGTCCATTAAACCTGGTTGCGATCAATATTATAGAGGATAACGCATGTTAGGTCTGGGTTAGGTCTAGTATTTGCCCTCATCAGGCTCATTCTTTCGCATATTTCTCAAACTTGATGGCTAGATCCTGGGCTTTTTCTGGATTGCATCACGTAGTAATGTGGTACCACACTGAAACATTCAATTAAACCTGGTCTTGATAAATATTTTAGAAGATAACGCATGTTAGGTCTGGGTTAGGTCTAGGATTTGCCCTCATCAGGCTCATACTTTCGCATATTTCTCATACTTCATGGCTAGATCCTGGGCTATTTCTGGAATGGATCTCGTAGTAAAGTGGTACCACACTGAAACATTCAATGGAACCTGGTCTGGATAAATATTTTAGAGGATAACGCATGTTAGGTCTGGGTTAGGTCTAGGAATTGCCCTCATCAGGCTTATTCTTTCGCATATGTCTCATACATGATGGCTAGATCCTGGGCATTTTCTTGATCGCATCACGTAGTAATGAAGTACAACACTGAAACAGTCACTTAAACCTGCTTTCCATCAATATCTTAGAGGACAACGCAAGTTAGGTCTGGGATAGGTCTGAAATTTGCCCTCATCATGCTCATGCTTTCGCGTTTTTCACATACTTGTTGAACAGATCCTGGGTTTTTTCTGGTTTGGATCACGTAGTAATGTGGTACCACGCTGAAACAGTTGATTAGACCCGGTTTCGATCAATATTTTCGAGGATAACGCAAGTTAAGTCTGGGATAGGTCTGGAATTTGACCTCATCAGACTCATACTTTCGCGTTTTTCACATACTTGTTGAACAGATCCTGGGTTTTTTCTGGTTTGGATCACGTAGTAGTGTGGGACCACACTGAAACAATCAATTAAACCTGGTCTTGATAAATATTTTGGAGGATAACGCATGTTAGGTCTGGGTTAGGTCTAGGATTTGCCCTCATCAAGCTCATACTTTCGCATATTTCTCATACTTCATGGCTAGATCCTGGGCTGTTTCTGGATTGTATCACGTAGTAATGTGGTACCACGCTGAAACAGTCAATTAAACCTGGTTTCGATCAATATTTTGGAGGATAACGCAAGTTAGGTCTGGTATAGGTCTAGGATTTGCCCTCATCAGGCTCTTACTTTCGCATATTTCTCATACTTCATGGCTAGATCCTGGGCTATTTCTGGATTGGATCACGTAGTAAAGTGGTACCACACTGAAACATTCAATGAAACCTGGTCTGGATAAATATTTTAGAGGATAATGCATCTTAGGTCTAGGTTAGGTCTGGGATTTTCACCCATCAGACTCATACTTTCGCATTCTTCACATACTTCTTGAACGGATCCTGGGTTTTTTCTGGTTTGGATCACGTAGTAATGTGGGACCACAATGAAACAATCAATTAAACCTGGTCTTGATAAATATTTTAGAGGATAACGCATGTTAGGATGGGTTAGGTCTAGGATTTGCCCTCGTCAGGCTCATACTTTCGCATATTTCTCATACTTCATGGCTAGATCCTGGGCTATTTCTGGATTGGATAACGTAGTAATGTGGTACCACACTGAAACAGTCAATTAAACCTGGTTTCGATCAATATTTTAGAGAATAATTCATGTTAGGTCTAGGTTAGGTCTGGGATTTGCTCTCATCAGGCTCATTCTTTCGCATATTTCTCATACTTGATGGCTAGATCCTGGGCTTTTTCTGGATCGCATCACGTAGTAATGAAGTACAACACTGAAACAGTCAATTAAACCTGGTTGCGATCAATATTTTAGAGGATAACGCATGTTAGGTCTGGGTTAGGTCTAGTATTTGCCCTCATCAGGCTCATTCTTTCGCATATTTCTCAAACTTGATGGCTAGATCCTGGGCTTTTTCTGGATTGCATCATGTAGTAATGTGGTACCACACTGAAACATTCAATTAAACCTGGTCTTGATAAATATTTTAGAAGATTACGCATGTTAGGTCTGGGTTAGGCCTAGGATTTGCCCTCATCAGGCTCATACTTTCGCATATTTCTCATACTTCATGGCTTGATCCTGGGCTTCTTCTGGATTGCATCAAGTAGTAATGTGGTACCACGCTGAAACAGTCAATTAAACCTGGTTTCGATCAATATGTTAGAGGATAACGCAAGTTAGGTATGGGTTAGGCCTAGGATTTGCCCTCATCAGGCTCTTACTTTCACATATTTCTCATGCTTCATGGCTAGATCCTGGGCTTTTTCTGGATTGCATCACGTAGTAATGAAGTACAACACTGAAACAGTCAATTAAACCTGGTTTCCATCAATATTTTAGAGGACAACGCATGTTAGATCTAGGTTAGGCCTGGGATTTGCCCTCATCAGGGTCATACTGTCGCAGTTTTAACATACTTGTTGAACGGATCCTGGGTTTTTTCTGGTTTGGTTCACGTAGTAATGTGGTACCACACTGAAACATTCAATTAAACCTGGTCTTGATAAATATTTTAGAGGATAACGCAAGTTAAGTCTGGGATAGATCTGGGATTTGACCTCCCCAGACTCATACTTTCGCGTTTTTCACATACTTGTTGAACAGATCCAGGGTTTTATCTGGTTTGGATCACGTAGTAGTGTGGTACCACACTGAAACAGTCCATTAAACCTGGTTGCGATCAATATTATAGAGGATAACGCATGTTAGGTCTGGGTTAGGTCTAGTATTTGCCCTCATCAGGCTCATTCTTTCGCATATTTCTCAAACTTGATGGCTAGATCCTGGGCTTTTTCTGGATTGCATCACGTAGTAATGTGGTCCCACACTGAAACATTCAATTAAACCTGGTCTTGATAAATATTTTAGAAGATAACGCATGTTAGGTCTGGGTTAGGTCTAGGATTTGCCCTCATCAGGCTCATACTTTCGCATATTTCTCATACTTCATGGCTAGATCCTGGGCTATTTCTGGATTGGATCTCGTAGTAAAGTGGTACCACACTGAAACATTCAATGGAACCTGGTCTGGATAAATATTTTAGAGGATAACGTATGTTAGGTCTGGGTTAGGTCTAGGAATTGCCCTCATCAGGCTTATTCTTTCGCATATGTCTCATACATGATGGCTAGATCCTGGGCTTTTTCTTGATCGCATCACGTAGTAATGAAGTACAACACTGAAACAGTCACTTAAACCTGGTTTCCATCAATATCTTAGAGGACAACGCAAGTTAGGTCTGGGATAGGTCTGAAATTTGCCCTCATCAGGCTCATACTTTCGCGTTTTTCACATACTTGTTGAACAGATCCTGGGTTTTTTCTGGTTTGGATCACGTAGTAATGTGGTACCACGCTGAAACAGTTGATTAGACCCGGTTTCGATCAATATTTTAGAGGATAACGCAAGTTAAGTCTGGGATAGGTCTGGAATTTGACCTCATCAGACTCATACTTTCGCGTTTTTCACATACTTGTTGAACAGATGCTGGGTTTTTTCTGGTTTGGATCACGTAGTAGTGTGGTACCACACTGAAACAGTCCATGAAACCTGGTTGCGGTCAATATTTTAGAGGATAACGCATGTTAGGTCTGGGTTAGCTCTAGGATTTGCCCTCATCAGGCTCATTCTTTCGCATATTTCTCAAACTTCATGGCTAGTTCCTGGGCTTTTTCTGGATTGCATCACGTAGTAATGTGGTACCACACTGAAACATTCAATTAAACCTGGTCTTGATAAATATTTTAGTGGATAACGCATGTTAGGTCTGGGTTAGGTCTAGGATTTGCTCTCATCAGACTCATACTTTCGCATTCTTCACATACTTGTTGAACGGATCCTGGGTTTTTTCTGGTTTGGATCACGTAGTAATGTGGGACCACACTGAAACAGTCAATTAAACCTGGTTTCGATCAATATTTTAGAGAATAATTCATGGTAGGTCTAGGTTAGGTCTGGGATTTGCTCTTATCAGGCTCATTCTTTCGCATATTTCTCATACTTGATGGCTAGATCCTGGGCTTTTTCTGGATTGCATAACGTAGTAATGAAGTACAACACTGAAACAGTCAATTAAACCTGGTTTCCATCAATATTTTAGAGGACAACGCTAGTTAGGTCTGGGATAGGTCTGGGATTCGCCCTAATCAGGCTCATACTTTCGCGTTTTTCACATACTTGTTGAACAGATCCTGGGTTTTTTCTGATTTGGATCACGTAGTAATGTGGTACCACACTGAAACAGTCGATTAAACCTGGTTTCGATCAATATTTTAGAGGATAACGCATGTTAGGTCTGGAATAGGTCTGGGATTTGACCTCGTCAGACTCATACTTTCGCACCCTTCACATACTCGTTGATCAGATCCTGGGTTTTTTCTGGTTTGCATCACGTAGTAATGTGGGACCACACTGAAACAGCCAATTAAATCTGGTTTCGATCAATATTTTAGAGAATAATTCATGTTGGGTCTAGGTTAGGCCTAGGATTTGCCCTCATCAGGCTCATACTTTCGCATATTTCTCATACTTCATGGCTTGATCCTGGGCTTTTTCTGGATTGCATCACGTAGTAATGTGGTACCACGCTGAAACAGTCAATTAAACCTGGTTTCGATCAATATGTTAGAGGATAACGCAAGTTAGGTATGGGATAGGACTAGGATTTGCCCTCATCAGGCTCTTACTTTCGCATATTACTCATACTTCATGGCTAGATCCTGGGCTTTTTCTGGATTGCATCACGTAGTAATGAAGTACAACACTGAAACAGACAATTAAACCTGGTTTCCATCAATATTTTAGAGGACAACGCATGTTAGGTCAAGGTTAGGCCTGGGATTTGCCCTCATCAGGGTCATACTGTCGCAGTTTTAACATACTTGTTGAACGGATCCTGGGTTTTTTCTGGTTTGGTTCACGTAGTAATGTGGTACCACACTGAAACATTCAATGAAACCTGGTCTGGATAAATATTTTAGAGGATAATGCATCTTAGGTCTAGGTTGGGTCTGGGATTTTCACTCATCAGACTCATACTTTCGCATTCTTCACATACTTCTTGAACGGATCCTGGGTTTTTTCTGGTTTGGATCACGTAGTAATGTGGGACCACAATGAAACAATCAATTAAACCTGGTCTTGATAAATATTTTAGAGGATAATGCATGTTAGGATGGGTTAGGTCTAGGATTTGTCCTCGTCAGGCTCCTACTTTCGCATATTTCTCATACTTCATGGCTAGATCCTGGGCTATTTCTGGATTGGATAACGTAGTAATGTGGTACCACACTGAAACAGTCAATTAAACCTGGTTTCGATCAATATTTTAGAGAATAATTCATGTTAGGTCTAGGTTAGGTCTGGGATTTGCTCTCATCAGGCTCATTCTTTCGCATATTTCTCATACTTGATGGCTAGATCCTGGGCTTTTTCTGGATCGCATCACGTAGTAATGAAGTACAACACTGAAACAGTCAATTAAACCTGGTTGCGATCAATATTTTAGAGGATAACGCATGTTAGGTCTGGGTTAGGTCTAGTATTTGCCCTCATCAGGCTCATTCTTTCGCATATTTCTCAAACTTGATGGCTAGATCCTGGGCTTTTTCTGGATTGCATCACGTAGTAATGTGGTACCACACTGAAACATTCAATTAAACCTGGTCTTGATAAATATTTTAGAAGATAACGCATGTTAGGTCTGGGTTAGGTCTAGGATTTGCCCTCATCAGGCTCATACTTTCGCATATTTTTCATACTTCATGGCTAGATCCTGGGCTATTTCTGGATTGGATCTCGTAGTAAAGTGGCACCACACTGAAACATTCAATGGAACCTGGTCTGGATAAATATTTTAGAGGATAACGCATGTTAGGTCTGGGTTAGGTCTAGGAATTGCCCTCATCAGGCTTATTCTTTCGCATATGTCTCATACATGATGGCTAGATCCTGGGCATTTTCTTGATCGCATCACGTAGTAATGAAGTACAACACTGAAACAGTCACTTAAACCTGGTTTCCATCAATATCTTAGAGGACAACGCAAGTTAGGTCTGGGATAGGTCTGAAATTTGCCCTCATCATGCTCATGCTTTCGCGTTTTTCACATACTTGTTGAACAGATCCTGGGTTTTTTCTGGTTTGGATCACGTAGTAATGTGGTACCACGCTGAAACAGTTGATTAGACCCGGTTTCGATCAATATTTTCGAGGATAACGCAAGTTAAGTCTGGGATAGGTCTGGAATTTGACCTCATCAGACTCATACTTTCGCGTTTTTCACATACTTGTTGAACAGATCCTGGGTTTTTTCTGGTTTGGATCACGTAGTAGTGTGGGACCACACTGAAACAATCAATTAAACCTGGTCTTGATAAATATTTTGGAGGATAACGCATGTTAGGTCTGGGTTAGGTCTAGGATTTGCCCTCATCAGGCTCATACTTTCGCATATTTCTCATACTTCATGGCTAGATCCTGGGCTGTTTCTGGATTGTATCACGTAGTAATGTGGTACCACGCTGAAACAGTCAATTAAACCTGGTTTCGATCAATATTTTGGAGGATAACGCAAGTTAGGTCTGGGATAGGTCTAGGATTTGCCCTCATCAGGCTCTTACTTTCGCATATTTCTCATACTTCATGGCTAGATCCTGGGCTATTTCTGGATTGGATCACGTAGTAAAGTGGTACCACACTGAAACATTCAATGAAACCTGGTCTGGATAAATATTTTAGAGGATAATGCATCTTAGGTCTAGGTTAGGTCTGGGATTTTCACTCATCAGACTCATACTTTCGCATTCTACACATACTTGTTGAACGGATCCTGGGTTTTTTCTGGTTTGGATCACGTAGTAATGTGGGACCACAATGAAACAATCAATTAAACCTGGTCTTGATAAATATTTTAGAGGATAACGCATGTTAGGATGGGTTAGGTCTAGGATTTGCCCTCGTCAGGCTCATACTTTCGCATATTTCTCATACTTCATGGCTAGATCCTGGGCTATTTCTGGATTGGATAACGTAGTAATGTGGTACCACACTGAAACAGTCAATTAAACCTGGTTTCGATCAATATTTTAGAGAATAATTCATGATAGGTCTAGGTTAGGTCTGGGATTTGCTCTCATCAGGCTCATTCTTTCGCATATTTCTCATACTTGATGGCTAGATCCTGGGCTTTTTCTGGATCGCATCACGTAGTAATGAAGTACAACACTGGAACAGTCAATTAAACCTGGTTGTGATCAATATTTTAGAGGATAACGCATGTTAGGTCTGGGTTAGGTCTAGTATTTGCCCTCATCAGGCTCATTCTTTCGCATATTTCTCAAACTTGATGCCTAGATCCTGGGCTTTTTCTGGATTGCATCACGTAGTAATGTGGTACCACACTGAAACATTCAATTAAACCTGGTCTTGATAAATATTTTAGAAGATAACGCATGTTAGGTCTGGGTTAGGCCTAGGATTTGCCCTCATCAGGCTCATACTTTCGCATATTTCTCATACTTCATGGCTTGGTCCTGGGCTTTTTCTGGATTGCATCGCGTAGTAATGAAGTACAACACTGAAACATTCCATTAAACCTGGTTTGGATCAATATTTTAGAGGATAACGCATGTTAGGTCTAGGTTAGGTCTGGGATTTTCACTCATCAGACTCATACTTTCGCATTCTTCACATACTTGTTGAACGGATCCTGGGTTTTTTCTGGTTTGGATCACGTAGTAATGTGGGTCCACACTGAAACAATCAATTAAACCTGGTCTTGATAAATATTTTAGAGGATAACGCATGTTAGGTCTGGGATAGGTCTGGGATTTGCCCTCATCAGACTCATACTTTCGCACACTTCACATACTCGTTGAACAGATTCTGGGTTTTTTCTAGTTTGGATCAGGTAGTAATGAGGTACCACACTGAAACAGTCGATTAAACCTGGTTTCGATCAATATTTTAGAGGATAACGCATGTTAGGACTAGGTTAGGCCTGGGATTTTCACTCATCAGGCTCATACTTTCGCATTCTTCACATACTTGTTGAACGGATCCTGGGTTTTTTCTGGTTTGGATCACGTAGTAATGTAGGACCACACTGAAACAGTCAATTAAACCTGGTTTCGATCAATATTTTAGAGAATAATTCATGTTAGGTCTAGGTTAGGTCTGGGATTTGCTCTCATCAGGCTCATTCTTTCGCATATTTCTCATACTTGATGGCTAGATCCTGGGCTTTTTCGGGATTGCATTACGTAGTAATGAAGTACAACACTGAAACAGTCAATTAAACCTGGTTTCCATCAATATCTTAGAGGACAACGCAAGTTAGGTCTGGGATAGGTCTGGGATTTTCACTCATCAGGCTCTTACTTTCGCATATTTCTCACACTTCATGGCTAGATCCTGGGCTAGTTCTGGAGTGGATCACGTAGTAAAGTGGTACCACACTGAAACATTCAATGAAACCTGGTCTGGATAAATATTTTAGAGGATAACGCATGTTAGGTCTGGGTTAGGTCTAAGATTTGCCCTCATCAGGCTCACATTTTCGCGTTTTTCACATACTTGTTGAACAGATCCTGGGTTTTTTCTGGTTTGGATCACGAAGTAGTGTGGTACCACACTGAAACAGTCCAATAAACCTGGTTTCGCTCAATATTTTAGAGGATAACGCATGTTAGGTCTAGGTTAGGTCTGGGATTTGCTCTCATCAGGCTCATTCTTTCGCATATTTCTCATACTTGATGGCTAGATCCTGGGCTCTTTCTGGATTGTATCACGTAGTAATGTGGGTCCACACTGAAACAATCAATTAAACCTGGTCTTGATAAATATTTTAGAGGATAACGCATGTTATGTCTGGGATAGGTCTGGGATTTTCACTCATCAGACTCATACTTTCGCATTCCTCACATACTTGTTGAACGGATTCTGGGTTTTTTCTGGTTTGGATCACGTAGTAATGTGGGACCACACTGAAACAGTCAATTAAACCTGGTTTCGATCAATATTTTAGAGAATAATTCATGTTAGGTCTAGGTTAGGTCTGGGATTTGCTCTCAGCAGGCTCATTCTTTCGCATATTTCTCATACATGTTGAACAGATCCTGGGTTTTTTCTGGTTTGGATCACGTAGTAATGTGGGACCACACTGAAACAATCAATTAAACCTGGTCTTGATAAATATTTTAGAGGATAACGCATGTTAGGTCTGGGTTAGGTCTAGGATTTGCCCTCATCAGGCTCACACTTTCGCATATTTCTCATACTTCATGGCTAGATCCTGGGCTGTTTCTGGATTGTATCACGTAGTAATGTGGTACCACGCTGAAACAGTCAATTAAACCTGGTTTCGATCAATATTTTAGAGGATAACGCAAGTTAGGTCTGGGATAGGTCTAGGATTTGCCCTCATCAGGCTCTTACTTTCGCATATTTCTCATACTTCATGGCTAGATCCTGGGCTAGTTCTGGAGCGGATCACGTAGTAAAGTGGTACCACACTGAAACATTCAATGAAACCTGGTCTGGATAAATATTTTAGAGGATAACGCATCTTAGGTCTGGGTTAGGTCTAAGATTTGCCCTCATCAGGCTCACAGTTTCGCGTTTTTCACATACTTGTTGAACAGATCCTGGGTTTTTTCTGGTTTGGATCACGAAGTAGTGTGGTACCACACTGAAACAGTCCATTAAACCTGGTTTCGCTCAATATTTTAGAGGATAACGCATGTTAGGTCTAGGTTAGGTCTGGGATTTGCTCTCATCAGGCTCATTCTTTCGCATATTTCTCATACTTGATGGCTAGATCCTGGGCTTTTTCTGGCTTGCGTCACGTAGTAATGTAGTACCACACTGAAACAGTCAATGAAACCTGGTTTCCATCAATATTTTAGAGGATAACGCATGTTAGGTCTAGGTTAGGCCTGGGATTTTCACTCATCAGGCTCATACTTTCGCATTCTTCACATACTTGTTGAACGGATCCTGGGTTTTTTCTGGTTTGGATCACGTAGTAATGTGGGACCACACTGAAACAGTCAATTAAACCTGGTTTCGATCAATATTTTAGAGGATAACGCAAGTTAGGTCTGGGATAGGTCTGGGATTTGACCTCATCAGACTCATACTTTCGCACACTTCACATACTCGTTGAACAGATCCTGGGTTATTTTCTGGTTTGGATCACATAGTAATGTGGTACCACACTGAAACAGTCGATTAAACCAGTTTTGGATGAATATCTTAGAGGACAACGCAAGTTAGGTCTGGGATAGGTCTTGGACTTGCCCTCACCAGGCTCATACTTTCGCGTTTTTCACTTACTTGTTGAACAGATCCTGGGTTTTTTCTGGTTTGGATCACGTAGTAATGTAGGACCACACTGAAACAGTCAATTAAACCTGGTTTCGATCAATATTTTAGAGAATAATTCATGTTAGGTCTAGGTTAGGTCTGGGATTTGCTTTCATCAGGCTCATTCTTTCGCATATTTCTCATACTTGATGGCTAGATCCTGGGCTTTTTCTGGATTGCATCACGTAGTAATGAAGTACAACACTGAAACAGTCAATTAAACCTGGTTTCCATCAATATCTTAGAGGACAACGCAAGTTAGGTCTGGGATAGGTCTGGAATTTGCCCTCATCAGACTCATACTTTCGCACACTTCACATACTCGTTGAACAGATTCTGGGTTTTTTCTGGTTTGGATCACGTAGTAATGTGGTACCACACTGAAACAGTCGATTAAACCTGGTTTCGATCAATATTTTAGAGGATAACGCATGTTAGGTCTAGGTTAGGCCTGGGATTTTCACTCATCAGGCTCATACTTTCGCATTCTTCACATACTTGTTGAACGGATCCTGGGTTTTTTCTGGTTTGGATCACGTAGTAATGTGGGACCACACTGAAACAGTCAATTAAACCTGGTTTCCATCAATATCTTAGAGGACAACGCAAGTTAGGTCTGGGATAGGTCTGGGATTTTCACTCATCAGACTCATACTTTCGCATTCCTCACATACTTGTTGAACTGATCCTGGGTTTTTTCTGGTTTGGATCACGTAGGAATGTGGTACCACACTGAAACACTCGATTAAACCTGGTTTCGTTCAATATTTTAGAGGATAACGCAAGTTAGGTCTGGGATAGGTCTGGGATTTGACCTCATCAGACTCATACTTTCGCACACTTCACATACCCGTTGAACAGATCCTGGGTTATTTTTTGGTTTGGATCACATAGTAATGTGGTACCACACTGAAACAGTCGATTAAACCAGGTTTCGATCAATATTTTAGAGTATAACTCATGTTAGGTCTAGGTTAGGCCTGGGATTTTCATTTATCAGACTCATACTTTCGCATTCTTCACATACTTGTTGAACAGATCCTGGGTTTTTTCTGGTTTGGATCACGTAGTAATGTAGGACCACACTGAAACAGTCAATTAAACCTGGTTTCGATCAATATTTTAGAGAATAATTCATGTTAGGTCTAGGTTAGGTCTGGGATTTGCTTTCATCAGGCTCATTCTTTCGCATATTTCTCATACTTGATGGCTAGATCCTGGGCTTTTTCTGGATTGCATCACGTAGTAATGAAGTACAACACTGAAACAGTCAATTAAACCTGGTTTCCATCAATATCTTAGAGGACAACGCAAGTTAGGTCTGGGATAGGTCTGGGATTTGCCCTCACCAGGCTCATACTTTCGCGTTTTTCACTTACTTGTTGAACAGATCCTGGGTTTTTTCTGATTTGGATCACGTAGTAGTGTGGTACCACACT
The DNA here is from genome assembly GCF_051014445.1 of Colletes latitarsis. Classification (NCBI taxonomy): domain Eukaryota; kingdom Metazoa; phylum Arthropoda; class Insecta; order Hymenoptera; family Colletidae; genus Colletes; species Colletes latitarsis. Next base: position 25,987,933 of record NW_027488365.1, on the reverse strand, counting down.
GAAACAGTCCATTAAACCTGCTTGCGATCAATATTTTAGAGGATAACGCATGTTAGGTCTGGGTTAGGTCGAGGATTTGCCCTCATCAGGCTCATTCTTTCGCATATTTCTCAAACTTGATGGCTAGATCCTGGTCTTTTTCTGGATTGCATCACGTAGTAATGTGGTACCACACTGAAACATTCAATTAAACCTGGTCTTGATAAATATTTTAGAGGATAACGCATGTTAGGTCTGGGTTAGGTCTAGGATTTGCCCTCATCAGGCTCATACTTTCGCATATTTCTCATACTTCATGGCTAGATCCTTTGCTTTTTCTGGATTGTATCACGTAGTAATGAAGTACAACACTGAAACAGTCAATTAAACCTGGTTTCCATCAATATCTTACAGGACAACGCAAGTTAGGTCTGGGATAGGTCTTGGACTTGCCCTCACCAGGCTCATACTTTCGCGTTTTTCACTTACTTGTTGAACAGATCCTGGGTTTTTTCTGGTTTGGATCACGTAGTAATGTAGGACCACACTGAAACAGTCAATTAAACCTGGTTTCGATCAATATTTTAGAGAATAATTCATGTTAGGTCTAGGTTAGGTCTGGGATTTGCTTTCATCAGGCTCATTCTTTCGCATATTTCTCATACTTGATGGCTAGATCCTGGGCTTTTTCTGGATTGCATCACGTAGTAATGAAGTACAACACTGAAACAGTCAATTAAACCTGGTTTCCATCAATATCTTAGAGGACAACGCAAGTTAGGTCTGGGATAGGTCTGGGATTTGCCCTCATCAGACTCATACTTTCGCACACTTCACATACTCGTTGAACAGATTCTGGGTTTTTTCTGGTTTGGATCACGTAGTAATGTGGTACCACACTGAAACAGTCGATTAAACCTGGTTTCGATCAATATTTTAGAGGATAACGCATGTTAGGTCTAGGTTAGGCCTGGGATTTTCACTCATCAGGCTCATACTTTCGCATTCTTCACATACTTGTTGAACGGATCCTGGGTTTTTTCTGGTTTGGATCACGTAGTAATGTGGGACCACACTGAAACAGTCAATTAAACCTGGTTTCGATCAATATTTTAGAGGATAACGCAAGTTAGGTCTGGGATAGGTCTGGGATTTGACCTCATCAGACTCATACTTTCGCACACTTCACATACTCGTTGAACAGATCCTGGGTTATTTTCTGGTTTGGATCACATAGTAATGTGGTACCACACTGAAACAGTCGATTAAACCAGTTTTGGATCAATATTTTAGAGGATAACGCATGTTAGGTCTAGGTTAGCCCTGGGATTATCACTCATCAGACTCATACTTTCGCATTCCTCACATACTTGTTGAACTGATCCTGGGTTTTTTCTGGTTTGGATCACGTAGTAATGTGGTACCACACTGAAACAGTCGATTAAACCTGGTTTCGATCAATATTTTAGAGGATAACGCATGTTAGGTCTAGGTTAGCCCTGGGATTATCACTCATCAGACTCATACTTTCGCATTCTTCACATACTTGTTGAACGGATCCTGGGTTTTTTCTGGTTTGGATCACGAAGTAATGTGGGACCACACTGAAACAGTCAATTAAACCTGGTTTCGACCAACATTTTAGAGAATAATTCATGCTAGGTCTAGGTTAGGTCTGGGATTTGCTCTCATCAGGCTCATTCTATCGCATATTTCTCATACTTGATGGCTAGATCCTGGGCTTTTTCTGGATTGCATCACGTAGTAATGAAGTACAGCACTGAAACAGTCAATTAAACCTGGTTTGGATCAATATTTTAGACGATAACGCGTGTTAGGTCTAGGTTAGGTCTGGGATTTTCACTCATCAGACTCATACTTTCGCATTCTTCACATACTTGTTCAACGGATCCTGGGTTTTTTCTGGTTTGGATCACGTAGTAATGTGGTACCACACTGAAACATTCCATTAAACCCGGTTTGGATCAATATTTTAGCGGATAACGCATGTTAGGTCTAGGTTAGGTCGGGGATTTTCACTCATCAGACTGATACTTTCGCATTCTTCACATACTTGTTGAACGGATCCTGGGTTTTTTCTGGTTTGGATCACGTAGTAATGTGGTACCACACTGAAACAGTCGAATAAACCTGGTTTCGATCAGTATTTTAGAGGATAACGCAAGATAAGTCTGGGATAGTTCTGGGATTTGACCTCATCAGACTCATACTTTCGCGTTTTTCACATACTTGTTGAACAGATCCTGGGTTTTTTCTGGTTTGGATCACGTAGTAGTGTGGTACCACACTGAAACAGTCCATTAAACCTGCTTGCGATCAATATTTTAGAGGATAACGCATGTTAGGTCTGGGTTAGGTCTAGGATTTGCCCTCATCAGGTTCATTCTTTCGCATATTTCTCAAACTTGATGGCTAGATCCTGGGCTTTTTCTGGATTGCATCACGTAGTAATGTGGTACCACACTGAAACATTCAATTAAACCTGGTCTTGAAAAATATTTTAGAGGATAACGCATGTTAGGTCTGGGTTAGGTCTAGGATTTGCCCTCATCAGGCTCATACTTTCGCATATTTCTCATACTTCATGGCTAGATCCTTTGCTTTTTCTGGATTGTATCACGTAGTAATGAAGTGCAATACTGAAACAGTCAATTAAACCTGGTTTTCATCAATATCTTAGAGGACAACGCAAGTTAGGTCTGGGATAGGTCTTGGACTTGCCCTCACCAGGCTCATACTTTCGCGTTTTTCACATACTTGTTGAACAGATCCTGGGTTTTTTCTGGTTTGTATCACGTAGTAGTGTGGTACCACACTGAAACAGTCCATTAAACCTGGTTTGGATGAATATTTTAGAGGATAACGCATGTTAGGTCTAGGTTAGGTCTGGGATTTTCACTCATCAGACTCATACTTTCGCATTCCTCACATACTTGTTGAACTGATCCTGGGTTTTTTCTGGTTTGGATCACGTAGTAATGTGGTACCACACTGAAACAGTCGATTAAACCTGGTTTCGATCAATATTTTAGAGGATAACGCAAGTTAGGTCTGGGATAGGTCTGGGATTTGACCTCATCAGACTCATACTTTCGCACACTTCACATACTCGTTGAACAGATCCTGGGTTATTTTCTGGTTTGGATCACATAGTAATGTGGTACCACACTGAAACAGTCGATTAAACCAGGTTTCGATCAATATTTTAGAGTATAACTCATGTTAGGTCTAGGTTAGGCCTGGGATTTTCATTTACCAGACTCATACTTTCGCATTCTTCACATACTTGTTGAACGGATTCTGGGTTTTTTCTGGTTTGGATCACGTAGTAATGTGGGACCACACTGACACAGTCAATTAAACCTGGTTTCGATCAATATTTTAGAGAATAATTCATGTTAGGTCTAGGTTAGGTCTGGGATTTGCTCTCAGCAGGCTCTTTCTTTCGCATATATCTCATACATGTTGAACAGATCCTGGTTTTTTTCTGGTTTGGATCACGTAGTAATGTGGGACCACACTGAAACAATCAATTAAACCTGGTCTTGATAAATATTTTAGAGGATAACGCATGTTAGGTCTGGGTTAGGTCTAGGATTTGCCCTCATCAGGCTCATACTTTCGCATATTTCTCATACTTCATGGCTAGATCCTGGGCTGTTTCTGGATTGTATCACGTAGTAATGTGGTACCACGCTGAAACAGTCACTTAAACCTGGTTTCGGTCAATATTTTAGCGGATAACGCAAGTTAGGTCTGGGATAGGTCTAGGATTTGCCCTCATCAGGCTCTCACTTTCGCATATTTCTCATACTTCATGGCTAGATCCTGGGCTAGTTCTGGAGTGGATCACGTAGTAAAGTGGTACCACACTGAAACATTCAATGAAACCTGGTCTGGATAAATATTTTAGAGGATAACGCATCTTAGGTCTGGGTTAGGTCTAAGATTTGCCCTCATCAGGCTCACAGTTTCGCGTTTTTCACATACTTGTTGAACAGATCCTGGGTTTTTTCTGGTTTGGATAACGAAGTAGTGTGGTACCACACTGAAACAGTCCATTAAACCTGGTTTCGCTCAATATTTTAGAGGATAACGCATGTTAGGTCTAGGTTAGGTCTGGGATTTGCTCTCGTCAGGCTCATTCTTTCGCATATTTCTCATAGTTGATGGCTAGATCCTGGGTTATTTTCTGGTTTGGATCACATAGTAATGTGGTACCACACTGAAACAGTCGATTAAACCAGGTTTCGATCAATATTTTTGAAGATAACGCATGTTAGGTCTAGGTTAGGCCTGGGATTTTCACTCATCAGACTCATACTTTCGCATTCTTCACATACTTGTTGAACGGATCGTGGGTTTTTTCTGGTTTGGATCACGTAGTAATGTGGTACCACACTGAAACAGTCGATTAAACCTGGTTTCGATCAAAATTTTAGAGGATAACGCAAGTTAGGTCTGGGATAGGTCTGGGATTTGACCTCATCAGACTCATACTTTCGCACACTTCACATACGCCTTGAACAGATCCTGGGTTTTTTCTGGTTTGGATCACGTAGTAATATGGGACCACACTGAAACAGTCAATTATACCTGGTTTCGATCAATATTTTAGAGAATACTTCATGTTAGGTCTAGGTTAGGTCTGGGATTTGCTCTCATCAGGCGCTTTCTTTCGCATATTTCTTATACATGTTGAACAGATCCTGGGATTTTTCTGGTATCGAACCCGTAGTAATGTGGGACCACACTGAAACAATCAATTAAACCTGGTCTTGATAAATATTTTAGAGGATAACGCATGTTAGGTCTGGGTTAGGTCTAGGATTTGCCCTCATCAGGCTCATACTTTCACATATTTCTCATACTTCATGGCTAGATCCTGGGCTGTTTCTGGATTGTATCACGTAGTAATGTGGTACCACGCTGAAACAGTCAATTAAACCTGGTTTCGATCAATATTTTAGAGGATAACGCAAGTTAGGTCTGGGATAGGTCTAGGATTTGCCCTCATCAGGCTCTTACTTTCGCATATTTCTCATACTTCATGGCTAGATCCTGGGCAATTTCTGGATTGGATCACGTAGTAAAGTGGTACCACACTGAAACATTCAATGAAACCTGGTCTGGATAAATATTTTAGAGGATAACGCATCTTATGTCTGGGTTAGGTGTAAGATTTGCCCTCATCAGGCCCACAGTTTCGCGTTTTTCACATTCTTGATGAACAGATCCTGGGTTTTGTCTGGTTTGGATCACGTAGTAATGTGGTACCACACTGAAACAGTCGATTAAACCTGGTTTCGATCAATATTTTAGAGGATAACGCAAGTTAGGTCTGGGATAGGTCTGGGATTTGACCTCATCAGACTCATACTTTCGCACACTTCACATACTCGTTGAACAGATCCTGGGTTATTTTCTGGTTTGGATCACATAGTAATGTGGTACCACACTGAAACAGTCGATTAAACCAGGTTTCGATCAATATTTTAGAGTATAACTCATGTTAGGTCTAGGTTAGGCCTGGGATTTTCATTTATCAGACTCATACTTTCGCATTCTTCACATACTTGTTGAACGGATTCTGGGTTTTTTCTGGTTTGGATCACGTAGTAATGTGGGACCACACTGAAACAGTTAATTATACCTGGTTTCGATCAATATTTTAGAGAATAATTCATGTTAGGTCTAGGTTAGGTCTGGGATTTGCTCTCATCAGGCGCTTTCTTTCGCATATTTCTCATACATGTTGAACAGATCCTGGGATTTTTCTGGTATGGAACCCGTAGTAATGTGGGACCACACTGAAACAATCAATTAAACCTGGTCTTGATAAATATTATAGAGGATAACGCATGTTAGGTCTGGGTTAGGTCTAGGATTTGCCCTCATCAGGCTCATACTTTCGCATATTTCTCATACTTCATGGCTAGATCCTGGGCTGTTTCTGGATTGTATCAGGTAGTAATGTGGTACCACGCTGAAACAGTCAATTAAACCTGGTTTCGATCAATATTTTAGAGGATAACGCAAGTTAGGTCTGGGATAGGTCTAGGATTTGCCCTCATCAGGCTCTTACTTTCGCATATTTCTCATACTTCATGGCTAGATCCTGGGCAATTTCTGGATTGGATCACGTAGTAAAGTGGTACCACACTGAAACATTCAATGAAACCTGGTCTGGATAAATATTTTAGAGGATAACGCATCTTATGTCTGGGTTAGGTGTAAGATTTGCCCTCATCAGGCTCACAGTTTCGCGTTTTTCACATTCTTGATGAACAGATCCTGGGTTTTGTCTGGTTTGGATCACGTAGTAATGTGGTACCACACTGAAACAGTCGATTAAACCTGGTTTCGATCAATATTTTAGAGGATAACGCAAGTTAGGTCTGGGATAGGTCTGGGATTTGACCTCATCAGACTCATACTTTCGCACACTTCACATACTCGTTGAACAGATCCAGGGTTTTTTCTGGTTTGGATCACATAGTAATGTGGTACCACACTGAAACAGTCGATTAAACCAGGTTTCGATCAATATTTTTGAAGATAACGCATGTTAGGTCTAGGTTAGGCCTGGGATTTTCACTCATCAGACTCACACTTTCGCATTCTTCACATACTTGTTGAACGGATCGTGGGTTTTTTCTGGTTTGGATCACGTAGTAATGTGGTACCGCACTGAAACAGTCGATTAAACCTGGTTTCCATCAATATCTTAGAGGACAATGCAAGTTAGGTCTGGGATAGGTCTGGGACTTGCCCTCATCAGGCTCATACTTTCGCGTTTTTCACATACTTGTTGAACAGATCCTGGGTTATTTTCTGGTTTGGATCACATAGTAATGTGGTACCACACTGAAACAGTCGTTTAAACCAGGTTTCGATCAATATTTAAGAGTATAACTCATGTTAGGTCTAGGTTAGGCCTGGGATTTTCATTTATCAGACTCATACTTTCGCATTCTTCACATACTTGTTGAACGGATTCTGGGGTTTTTCTGGTTTGGATCACGTAGTAATGTGGGACCACACTGACACAGTCAATTAAACCTGGTTTCGATCAATATTTTAGAGAATAATTCATGTTAGGTCTAGGTTAGGTCTGGGATTTGCTCTCAGCAGGCTCTTTCTTTCGCATATTTCTCATACTTCATGGCTAGATCCTGGGCTGTTTATGGATTGTATCACGTAGTAATGTGGTACCACGCTGAAACAGTCAATTAAACCTGGTTTCGATTAATATTTTAGAGGATAACGCAAGTTAGGTCTGGGATAGGTCTAGGATTTGCCCTCATCAGGCTCTTACTTTCGCATATTTCTCATACTTCATGGCTAGATCCTGGGCTAGTTCTGGAGTGGATCACGTAGTAAAGTGGTACCACACTGAAACATTCAATGAAACCTGGTCTGGATAAATATTTTAGAGGATAACGCATCTTAGGTCTGGGTTAGGTCTAAGATTTGCCCTCATCAGGCTCACAGTTTCGCGTTTTTCACATACTTGTTGAACAGATCCTGGGTTTTTTCTGGTTTGGATCACGAAGTAGTGTGGTACCACACTGAAACAGTCCATTAAACCTGGTTTCGCTCAATATTTTAGAGGATAACGCATGTTAGGTCTAGGTTAGGTCTGGGATTTGCTCTCATCAGGCTCATTCTTTCGCATATTTCTCATACTTGATGGCTAGATCCTGGGATTTTTCTGGTTTGGATCACGTAGTAATGTGGTACCACACTGAAACGGTAAATTAAACCTGGTTTCGATCAATATTTTAGAGGATAACGCAAGTTAGGTCTGGGATAGGTCTGGGATTTGCCCTCATCAGGCTCATACTTTCGCATTCTTCACATACTTGTTGAACTGATCCTGGGTTTTTTCTGGTTTGGATCACGTAGTAATGTGGTACCACACTGAAACAGCCGACTAAACCAGGTTTCGATCAATATTTTTGAGGATAACGCATGTTAGGTCTAGGTTAGGCCTGGGATTTTCACACATCAGACTCTTACTTTCGCATTCTTCACATAGTTGTTGAACGGATCCTGGGTTTTTCCTGGTTTGGATCACGTAGTAATGTGGGACCACACTGAAACAGTCAATTAAACCTTCGATCAATATTTTAGAGAATAATTCCTGTTAGGTCTAGGTTAGGTCTGGGATTTGCTCTCGTCAGGCTCATTATTTCGCATATTTCTCATACTTGATGGCTAGATCCTGGGCTTTTTCTGGATTGCATCACGTAGTAATGTGGTACCACACTGAAACATTCAATTAAACCTGGTCTTGATAAATATTTTAGAGGATAACGCATGTTAGGTCTGGGTTAGGTCTAGGATTTGCCCTCATCAGGCTCATACTTTCGCATATTTCTCATACTTCATGGCTAGATCCTTTGCTTTTTCTGGATTGTATCACGTAGTAATGTGGTACCACAATGAAACAGTCGATTAAACCAAGTTTCGATCAATATTTTAGAGGATAACGCAAGTTAAGTCTGGGATTGGTCTGGGATTTGACCTCATCAGACTCATACTTTCGCACACTTCACATACTCGTTGAACAGATCCTGGGTTATTTTCTGGTTTGGATCACATAGTAATGTGGTACCACACTGAAACAGATGATTAAACCAGGTTACGATCAATATTTTTGAAGATAACGCATGTTAGGTCTAGGTTAGGCCTGGGATTTTCACTCATCAGACTCATACTTTCGCATTCTTCACATACTTGTTGAACGGATCGTGGGTTTTTTCTGGTTTGGATCACGTAGTAGTGTGGTACCACACTGAAACAGTCGATTAAACCTGGTTTCGATCAATATTTTAGAGGATAACGCAAGTTAGGTCTGGGATAGGTCTGGGATTTGACCTCATCAGACTCATACTTTCGCATTCTCCACATACTTGATGAACGGATCCTGGGTTTTTTCTGGTTTGGATCACGAAGTAATGTGGGACCACACTGAAACAGACAATTAAACCTGGTCTCGATCAATATTTTAGAGAATAATTCATGTTAGGTCTAGGTTAGGTCTGGGATTTGCTCTCATCCGGCTCATTCTTTCGCATATTTCTCATACTTGATGGCTAGATCCTGGGCTTTTTCTGGATTGCATCACGTAGTAATGAAGTACAGCACTGAAACAGTCAATTAAACCTGGTTTCCATCAATATCTTAGAGGACAACACAAGTTAGGTCTGGGATATGTCTGGGATTTGCCCTCATCAGGCTCATACTTTCGCGTTTTTCACATACTTGTTGAACAGAACCTGGGTTTTTTCTGGTTTGGATCACGTAGTAGTGTGGTACCACACTGAAACAGTCCATTAAACCTGGTTTGGATCAATATTTTAGAGGATAACGCATGTTAGGTCTAGGTTAGGTCTGGGATTTTCACTCATCAGGGTCATACTTTCGCAGTTTTAACATGCATGTTGACCTGATCGAGGGTTTTCTTTGCTTTGGATCACGTAGTAAAGTGGTACCACACATACACAGTCAATTAAACCTGGTTTCGATCAATATTTTAGAGCATTACGCATGTTAGGTCTGGGATAGGTCTCGGATTTGCCCTCATCAGACTCATACTTTCGCACACTTGACACACTCGCTGATCAGATCCTGGGTTTTTTTCTGGTTTGGATCACGTAGTAATGTGGTACCACACTGAAAGATTCAATTAAAACTGGTCTTGATAACTATTTTAGAGGATAACGCATGTTAGGTCTGGGTTACGTCTGTGATTTGCCCTCATCAGCGTCATACTTTCGCAGTTTTAACATGCATGTTGACCTGATCGAGGGTTTTCTTTGCTTTGGATCACGTAGTAAAGTGGTACCACACTAACACAGTCAATTAAACCTGGTTTCGATCAATATTTTACAGGATAACGCATGTTATGTCTGGGATAGGTCTCGGATTTGCCCTCATCAGACTCATACTTTCGCACACTTGACACACTCGTTGATCAGATCCTGGGTTTTTTTCTGGTTTGGATCACGTAGTAATGTGGTACGACACTGAAACATTCAATTAAAACTGGTCTTGATAACTATTTTAGAGGATAACGCATGTTAGGTCTGCGTTACGTCTGTGATTTGCCCTCATCAGCGTCATACTTTCGCAGTTTTAACATGCATGTTGACCTGATCGAGGGTTTTCTTTGCTTTGGATCACGTAGTAAAGTGGTACCACACTAAAACAGTCAATTAAACCTGGTTTCGATCAATATTTTAGAGGATATCGCAAGTTAGGTCTGGGATAGGTCTGGGATTTTCACTCATCAGACTCATACTTTCGCATTCTACACATACTTGTTGAACGGATCCTGGGTTTTTTCTGGTTTGGATCACGTAGTAATGTGGGACCACACTGAAACAATCAATTAAACCTGGTCTTGATAAATATTTTAGAGGATAACGCATGTTAGGTCTGGGTTAGGTCTAGGATTTGCCCTCGTCAGGCTCATACTTTCGCATATTTCTCATACTGCAAGGCTAGATCCTGGGCTGTTTCTGGATTGTATCACATAGTAATGTGGTACCACACTGAAACAGTCGATTAAACCAGGTTTCGATCAATACTTTTGAGGATAACGCATGTTATGTCTGGGTTAGATCTAGGATTTGCACTCGTCCGGCTGATACTTTCGCATATTTCTCATACTTCATGGCTAGATCCTGGGCTTTTTCTGCTTTGGACCACGTAGTAATGTGGGACCACACTGAAACAATCAATTAAACCTGGTCTTGATAAATATTTTAGAGGATAACGCATGTTAGGTCTGGGTTAGGTCTAGGATTTGCCCTCATCAGGCTCATACTTTCGCATATTTCTCATACTTCAAGGCTAGATCCTGGGCTGTTTCTGGATTGTATCACATAGTAATGTGGTACCACACTGAAACAGTCAATTAAACCTGGTTTCGATCAATATTTTAGAGAATAATTCATGTTAGGTCTAGGTTAGGTCTGGGATTTACTCTCATCAGGCTCATTCTTTCGCATATTACTCATACTTGATGGCTAGATCCTGGGCTTTTTCTGGTTTGGATCACGTAGTAATGTGGGACCACACTGAAACGATCAATTAAACCTGGTCTTGATAAATATTTTAGAGGATAACGCATGTTAGGTCTGGGTTAGGTCTAGGATTTGCCCTCATCAGGCTCATACTTTCGCTTATTTCTCATACTTCAAGGCTAGATCCTGGGCTGTTTCTGGATTGTATCACATAGTAATGTGGTACCACACAGAAACAGTCGATTAAACCAGGTTTCGATCAATACTTTTGAGGATAACGCATGTTATGTCTGGGTTAGGTCTAGGATTTGCTCTCGTCAGGCTGATACTTTCGCATATTTCTCATACTTCATGGCTAGACACTGGGCTATTTCTGGATTGGATCACGTAGTAATGAGGTACCACACCGAAACGGTCAATTAAACCTGGTTTCGATCAATATTTTAGAGGATAACGCAAGTTAGGCCTGGGATAGGTCTGGGATTTGCCCTCATCTGGCTCATACTTTCGCATTCTTCACATACTTGTTGAACTGATCCTGGGTTTTTTCTGGTTTGGATCACGTAGTAATGTGGTACCACACTGAACAGTCAATTAAACCTGGTTCCGATTAATATTTTAGAGGATAACGCCGGTTATGTCTGGGTTAGGTCTGGTATTTGCCCTCATCTGGCTCGTACATTCGCATTTTTCGCATACTTGTTGGCCAGATCCTGGGCTTTTTCTGGTTTGGATCACGTAGTAATGTGGTACCACACTGAAACGGTCAATAGAAGCTGGTTCCGAATAGTATTTCAGAGGATAACGCAGGTTACGTCTGTGTTAGTTCTGGTATTCGCAATCATCTGGCTCATACTTTCGCGTTTTTCGCATACTTGTTTGCCATATCCTGGATTTTTTCTGCTTTGGATCCCGTAATAATGTGGTTCCACACCGAAGCAGTGAATTAAACCAGGTTGCGGTTAATATTCTAAAGGATATCGCCGGCTATGTTTTGGTTAGGTCTGGGATTTACCCTCATCTGGCTCGTACTTTCGCATTTTTCAAATACTTGTTGGCCAGATCCCGGGTTTTTTCTCGTTTGGATAACGTAGTAATGTGGTACCACACTGAAGCAGTCAATTAAACCTGGTTCCGATTAATATTTTAGAGGATTACGCCGGTTATGTCTCGGTTAGGTCTGGGTTTTGCCCTCATCTGGTTCGTACATTCCCATTTTTCGCATACTTGTTGGCCAGATCCTGGGCTTTTTCAAGTTTGGATCACGTAGTAATGTGGTACCACACCGATACAATCAACTAAACCTGGTTCCGATTAATATTTTAGAGGATAACGCCGGTTATGCCTGGGTTAGGTCTGGTATTTGCCCCACATCTGGCTCGTACTTTCGCATTTTTCGCATACTTGTCGGGCAGTTCCTGGTCTTTTTCTGGTTTGGATCACGTAGTAATGCGGTACCACACTGAAACAGTTAATTAAACCTGGTTCCGATTAATATTTTAGAGGATAACGCCGGTTATATCTCGGTTAGGTCTGGGATTTGCCCTCATCTGGCTCGTACTTTCGCATTTTTCGCATACTTGTAGCCCAGATCCAGGCCTTTTTCTGGCTTTGACCACGTAGTATTGTGGTACCACATCGAAGCAGTCAATTAAAACTGGTTGCGATTAATATTTTAGAGGATAGCGCCGGTTATGTCTCGGTTAGGTCTGGGATTTGCCCTCATCTGTCTCGTACTTTCGCAATTTTCCCATACTTGTTGGCCAGATCCTGGCATTTTTCTGGCTTGGTCCACGGAGTAATGTGGTTCCACACCGAAACAGTCAATTATTCCAGGATGCGATTAATATTTTAGAGGATAACGCCGGCTATGTCTCGGTTAGGTCTGGGATTTGCCCCCATCTGGCTCATACTTTCGCGTTTTTCGCATACTTGTTGGCCAGACCCTGGGTTTTTTCTGCTTTGGATCCCGTAATTATGTGGTTCCACACCGAAGCAGTGAATGAAACCAGGTTGCGATTAATATTTTAAGGGATATCGCCGGCTAAGTCTCGGTTAGGTCTGGGATTTGCCCTCATCTGGCACGTACTTTCGCATTTTTCAAATATTTGTCGGCCAGATCCTGGCCTTTTTCTGGCTTGGACCACGTAGTGATGTGGTACCACACTGAAACAGTCAATTAAACCTGGTTCCGATTAATATTTTAGAGGATAACGCCGGTTATGTCTGGGTTAGGTCTGGTATTTGCCCTCATCTGGCTCGTACCTTCGCATTTTTCGCATACTTGTTGGCCAGATCCTGGGTTTTTTCTGGTTTGGATCCCGTAGTAATGAGGTGCCACACCGAGACAGTCAATTAATCCAGGATGCGATTAATATTTTAGAGGATAACGCCGGTTATGTCTCGGTTAGGTCTGGTATTTGCCCTCATCTGGCTCGTACTTTCGCATTTTTCAAATACTTGTCGGTCAGTTCCTGGCCTTTTTCTGGTTTGGATCACGTAGTAATGCGGTACCACACTGAAACAGTTATTTAAACCTGGTTCCGATTAATATTTTAGAGGATAACGCCGGTTACATCCCGGTTAGGTCTGGGAATTGCCCTCATCTGGCTCGTACTTTCGCATTTTTCCCATACTTGTTGGCCAGATCCTGGCCTTTTTCTGGCTTGGATCAGGTAGTAATGTGGTACCACACCGAAACATTCAATTAAACCTGGTTCCGATTAATATTTTAGAGGATAACGCCGGTTATGTCTGGGTTAGGTCTGGTATTTGCCCCTCATCTGGCTCGTACTTTCGTATTTTTCGCATACTTGTCGGTCAGTTCCTGGCCTTTTTCTGGTTTGGATCACGTAGTAATGCGGTACCACACTGAAACAGTTATTTAAACCTGGTTCCGATTAATATTTTAGAGGATAACGCCGGTTACATCCCGGTTAGGTCTGGGATTTGCCCTCATCTGGCTCGTACTTTCGCATTTTTCGCATACTTGTTGGCCAGAACCTGGCCTTTTTCTGGCTTTGACCACGTAGTATTGTGGTACCACATCGAAGCAGTCAATTAAACCTGGTTGCGATTAATATTTTAGAGGATAGCGCCGGTTATGTCTCGGTTAGGTCTGGGATTTGCCCTCATCTGTCTCGTACTTTCACATTTTTCAAGTACTTGTTGGCCATATCCTGGATTTTTTCTGCTTTGGATCCCATAATAATGTGGTTCCACACCGAAGCAGTGAATTAAACCAGGTTGCGGTTAATATTCTAAAGGATATCGCCGGCTATGTCTCGGTTAGGTCTGGGATTTACCCTCATCTGGCTCGTACTTTCGCATTTTTCAAATACTTTTTGGCCAGATCCTGGGTTTTTTCTGGTTTGGATAACGTAGTAATGTGGTACCACACTGAAACAGTCAATTAAACCTGGTTCCGATTAATATTTTAGAGGATAACGCCGGTTATGTCTGGGTTAGGTCTGGTATTTGCCCTCATCTGGCTCGTACATTCGCATTTTTCGCATACTTGTTGGCCAGATCCTGGGCTTTTTCTGGTTTGGATCACGTAGTAATGTGGTACCACACTGAAACAGTCAATAGAAGCTGGTTCCGAATAGTATTTCAGAGGATAACGCAAGTTACGTCTGGGTTAGTTCTGGTATTCGCAATCATCTGGCACATACTTTCGCGTTTTTCGCATACTTGTTGGCCATATCCTGGATTTTTTCTGCTTTGGATCACGTAGTAATGTGGTACCACACCGATACAGTCAACTAAACCTGGTTCCGATTAATATTTTAGAGGATAACGCCGGTTATGCCTGGGTTAGGTCTGGTATTTGCCCCACATCTGGCTCGTACTTTCGCATTTTTCGCATACTTGTCGGGCAGTTCCTGGTCTTTTTCTGGTTTGGATCACGTAGTAATGCGATACCACACTGAAACAGTTAATTAAACCTGGTTCCGATTAATATTTTAGAGGATAACGCCGGTTATATCTCGGTTAGGTCTGGGATTTGCCCTCATCTGGCTCGTACTTTCGCATTTTTCGCATACTTGTAGCCCAGATCCAGGCCTTTTTCTGGCTTTGACCACGTAGTATTGTGGTACCACATCGAAGCAGTCAATTAAAACTGGTTGCGATTAATATTTTAGAGGATAGCGCCGGTTATGTCTCGGTTAGGTCTGGGATTTGCCCTCATCTGTCTCGTACTTTCGCAATTTTCCCATACTTGTTGGCCAGATCCTGGCATTTTTCTGGCTTGGTCCACGGAGTAATGTGGTTCCACACCGAAACAGTCAATTATTCCAGGATGCGATTAATATTTTAGAGGATAACGCCGGCTATGTCTCGGTTAGGTCTGGGATTTGCCCCCATCTGGCTCATACTTTCGCGTTTTTCGCATACTTGTTGGCCAGGCCCTGGGTTTTTTCTGCTTTGGATCCCGTAATTATGTGGTTCCACACCGAAGCAGTGAATTAAACCAGGTTGCGATTAATATTTTAAGGGATATCGCCGGCTAAGTCTCGGTTAGGTCTGGGATTTGCCCTCATCTGGCACGTACTTTCGCATTTTTCAAATATTTGTCGGCCAGATCCTGGCCTTTTTCTGGCTTGGACCACGTAGTGATGTGGTACCACACTGAAACAGTCAATTAAACCTGGTTCCGAGTAATATTTTAGTGGATAACGCCGGTTATGTCTGGGTTAGGTCTGGTATTTGCCCTCATCTGGCTCGTACTTTCGCATTCTTCGCATACTTGTTGGCCAGATCCTGGCCTTTTTCTGGCTTTGACCACGTAGTAACGTGGTACCACACTGAAACAGTCAATTAAACCTGGTTCGAATTAGTATTTTAGAGGATAACGCAGGTTACGTCCGTGTTGGTTCTGGTATTCGAAATCATCTGGCTCATACTTTCGCGTTTTTCACATACTTGTTGGCCAGATCCTGGGTTTTTTCTGCTTTGGATCCCGTAATAATGTGGTTCCACACCGAAGCTGTGAATTAAACCAGGTTGCGGTTAATATTCTAAAGGATATCGCCGGCTATGTCTCGGTTAGGTCTGGGATTTGCCCTCATCTGGCTCGTACTTTCGCATTTTTCCCATACTTGTTGGCCAGATCCTGGCCTTTTCTGGCATTGACCACGTAGTATTGTGGTACCACAACGAAGCAGTCAATTAAACCTGGTTGCGATTAATATTTTAGAGGATAGCGCCGGTTATGTCTCGGTAAAGTCTGGGATTTGCCCTCATCTGTCTCGTACTTTCACATTTTTCAAATACTTGTTGGCCAGATCCTGGGTTTTTTCTGGTCTGGATAACGTAGTAATGTGGTACCACACTGAAACAGTCAATTAAACCTGGTTCCGATAAATATTTTAGAGGATAACGCCGGTTATGTCTCGGTTAGGTCTGGGATTTGCCCTCATCTGGTTCGTACATTCGCATTTTTCGCATACTTGTTGGCCAGATCCTGGGCTTTTTCTGGTTTGGATCACGTAGTAATGTGGTACCACACTGAAACAGTCAATAGAAGCTGGTTCCGAATAGTATTTTAGAGGATAACGCAGGTTACGTCTGGGTTAGTTCTGGTATTCGCAATCATCTGGCTCATACTTTCGCGTTTTTCGCATACTTGTTGGCCAGATACAGGATCTTTTCTGCTTTGGATCCCGTAATAATGTGGTTCCACACCGAAGCAGTGAATTAAACCAGGTTGCGGTTAATATTCTAAAGGATATCGCCGGCTATGTCTCGGTTAGGTCTGGGATTTGCCCTCATCTGGCTCGTACTTTCGCATTTTTCAAATACTTTTTGGCCAGATCCTGGGTTTTTTCTGGTTTGGATAACGTAGTAATGTGGTACCACACTGAAACAGTCAATTAAACCTGGTTCCGATTAATATTTTAGAGGATAACGCCGGTTATGCCTGGGTTAGGTCTGGTATTTGCCCCACATCTGGCTCGTACTTTCGCATTTTTCGCATACTTGTCGGGCAGTTCCTGGTCTTTTTCTGGTTTGGATCACGTAGTAATGCGGTACCACACTGAAACAGTTAATTAAACCTGGTTCCGATTAATATTTTAGAGGATAACGCCGGTTATATCTCGGTTAGGTCTGGGATTTGCCCTCATCTGTCTCGTACTTTCGCAATTTTCCCATACTTGTTGGCCAGATCCTGGCATTTTTCTGGCTTGGTCCACGGAGTAATGTGGTTCCACACCGAAACAGTCAATTATTCCAGGATGCGATTAATATTTTAGAGGATAACGCCGGCTATGTCTCGGTTAGGTCTGGGATTTGCCCCCATCTGGCTCATACTTTCGCGTTTTTCGCATACTTGTTGGCCAGACCCTGGGTTTTTTCTGCTTTGGATCCCGTAATTATGTGGTTCCACACCGAAGCAGTGAATTAAACCAGGTTGCGATTAATATTTTAAGGGATATCGCCGGCTAAGTCTCGGTTAGGTCTGGGATTTGCCCTCATCTGGCACGTACTTTCGCATTTTTCAAATATTTGTCGGCCAGATCCTGGCCTTTTTCTGGCTTGGACCACGTAGTGATGTGGTACCACACTGAAACAGTCAATTAAACCTGGTTCCGAGTAATATTTTAGTGGATAACGCCCGTTATGTCTGGGTTAGGTCTGGTATTTGCCCTCATCTGGCTCGTACTTTCGCATTTTTCGCATACTTGTTGGCCAGATCCTGGCCTTTTTCTGGCTTTGACCACGTATTATTGTGGTACCACATCGAAGCAGTCAATTAAACCTGGTTGCGATTAATATTTTAGAGGATAGCGCCGGCTATGTCTCGGTTAGGTCTGGAATTTGCCCTCATCTGGCTCGTACTTTCGCATTTTTCAAATACTTGTTGGCCTGATCCTGGGTTTTTTCTGGTTTGGATAACGTAGTAATGTGGTACCACACTGAAACAGTCAATTAAACCTGGTTCCGATTAATATTTTGGAGGATAACGCCGGTTATGTCTCGGTTAGGTCTGGGATTTGCACTCATCTGGTTCGTACATTCGCATTTTTCGCATACTTGTTGGCCAGATCCTGGGCTTTTTCTGGTTTGGATCACGTAGTAATGTGGTACCACACTGATACAGTCAATAGAAGCTGGTTCCGAATAGTATTTTAGAGGATAACGCAGGTTACGTCTGGGTTAGTTCTGGTATTCGCAATCATCTGGCTCATACTTTCGCGTTTTTCGCATACTTGTTGGCCAGATCCAGGATTTTTTCTGCTTTGGATCCCGTAATAATGTGGTTCCACACCGAAGCAGTGAATTAAACCAGGTTGCGGTTAATATTCTAAAGGATATCGCCGGCTATGTCTCGGTTAGGTCTGGGAATTGCCCTCATCTGGCTCGTACTTTCGCATTTTTCGCATACTTGTTGGCCAGATCCTGGCCTTTTTCTGGCTTTGACCACGTATTATTGTGGTATCACATCGAAGCAGTCAATTAAACCTGGTTGCGATTAATATTTTAGAGGATAGCGCCGGTTATGTCTCGGTTAGGTCTGGAATTTGCCCTCATCTGGCTCGTACTTTCGCATTTTTCAAATACTTGTTGGCCTGATCCTGGGTTTTTTCTGGTTTGGATAACGTAGTAATGTGGTACCACACTGAACAGTCAATTAAACCTGGTTCCGATTAATATTTTAGAGGATAACGCCGGTTATGTCTGGGTTAGGTCTGGTATTTGCCCTCATCTGGCTCGTACATTCGCATTTTTCGCATACTTGTTGGCCAGATCCTGGGCTTTTTCTGGTTTGGATCACGTAGTAATGTGGTACCACACTGAAACAGTCAATAGAAGCTGGTTCCGAATAGTATTTCAGAGGATAACGCAGGTTACGTCTGTGTTAGTTCTGGTATTCGCAATCATCTGGCTCATACTTTCGCGTTTTTCGCATACTTGTTTGCCATATCCTGGATTTTTTCTGCTTTGGATCCCGTAATAATGTGGTTCCACACCGAAGCAGTGAATTAAACCAGGTTGCGGTTAATATTCTAAAGGATATCGCCGGCTATGTTTTGGTTAGGTCTGGGATTTACCCTCATCTGGCTCGTACTTTCGCATTTTTCAAATACTTGTTGGCCAGATCCCGGGTTTTTTCTGGTTTGGATAACGTAGTAATGTGGTACCACACTGAAGCAGTCAATTAAACCTGGTTCCGATTAATATTTTAGAGGATTACGCCGGTTATGTCTCGGTTAGGTCTGGGTTTTGCCCTCATCTGGTTCGTACATTCCCATTTTTCGCATACTTGTTGGCCAGATCCTGGGCTTTTTCAAGTTTGGATCACGTAGTAATGTGGTACCACACCGATACAATCAACTAAACCTGGTTCCGATTAATATTTTAGAGGATAACGCCGGTTATGCCTGGGTTAGGTCTGGTATTTGCCCCACATCACAATGTGGTTCCACACCGAAGCAGTGAATTAAACCAGGTTGCGGTTAATATTCTAAAGGATATCGCCGACTATGTCTCGGTTAGGTATGGGATTAGCCCTAATCTGGCTCGTACTTTCGCATTTTTCAAACACTTGTTGGCCAGATCCTGGCCTTTTTCTGGCTTGGATCAGGTAGTAATGTGGTACCACACCGAAACATTCAATTAAACCTGGTTCCGATTAATATTTTAGAGGATAACGCCGGTTATGTCTGGGTTAGGTCTGGTATTTGCCCCTCATCTGGCTCGTACTTTCGTATTTTTCCCATACTTGTTGGCCAGATCCTGGCCTTTTTCTGGTTTGGATCACGTAGTAATGCGGTACCACACTGAAACAGTTATTTAAACCTGGTTCCGATTAATATTTTAGAGGATAACGCCGGTTACATCCCGGTTAGGTCTGGGATTTGCCCTCATCTGGCTCGTACTTTCGCATTTTTCGCATACTTGTAGCCCAGATCCAGGCCTTTTTCTGGCTTTGACCACGTAGTATTGTGGTACCACATCGAAGCAGTCAATTAAAACTGGTTGCGATTAATATTTTAGAGGATAGCGCCGGTTATGTCTCGGTTAGGTCTGGGATTTGCCCTCATCTGTCTCGTACTTTCGCAATTTTCCCATACTTGTTGGCCAGATCCTGGCATTTTTCTGGCTTGGTCCACGGAGTAATGTGGTTCCACACCGAAACAGTCAATTATTCCAGGATGCGATTAATATTTTAGAGGATAACGCCGGCTATGTCTCGGTTAGGTCTGGGATTTGCCCCCATCTGGCTCATACTTTCGCGTTTTTCGCATACTTGTTGGCCAGACCCTGGGTTTTTTCTGCTTTGGATCCCGTAATTATGTGGTTCCACACCGAAGCAGTGAATTAAACCAGGTTGCGATTAATATTTTAAGGGATATCGCCGGCTAAGTCTCGGTTAGGTCTGGGATTTGCCCTCATCTGGCACGTACTTTCGCATTTTTCAAATATTTGTCGGCCAGATCCTGGCCTTTTTCTGGCTTGGACCACGTAGTAATGAGGTGCCACACCGAGACAGTCAATTAATCCAGGATGCGATTAATATTTTAGAGGATAACGCCGGTTATGTCTCGGTTAGGTCTGGTATTTGCCCTCATCTGGCTCGTACTTTCGCATTTTTCAAATACTTGTCGGTCAGTTCCTGGCCTTTTTCTGGTTTGGATCACGTAGTAATGCGGTACCACACTGAAACAGTTATTTAAACCTGGTTCCGATTAATATTTTAGAGGATAACGCCGGTTACATCCCGGTTAGGTCTGGGAATTGCCCTCATCTGGCTCGTACTTTCGCATTTTTCCCATACTTGTTGGCCAGATCCTGGCCTCTTTCTGGCTTCGATCAGGTAGTAATGTGGTACCACACCGAAACATTCAATTAAACCTGGTTCCGATTAATATTTTAGAGGATAACGCCGGTTATGTCTGGGTTAGGTCTGGTATTTGCCCCTCATCTGGCTCGTACTTTCGTATTTTTCGCATACTTGTCGGTCAGTTCCTGGCCTTTTTCTGGTTTGGATCACGTAGTAATGCGGTACCACACTGAAACAGTTATTTAAACCTGGTTCCGATTAATATTTTAGAGGATAACGCCGGTTACATCCCGGTTAGGTCTGGGATTTGCCCTCATCTGGCTCGTACTTTCGCATTTTTCGCATACTTGTAGCCCAGATCCAGGCCTTTTTCTGGCTTTGACCACGTAGTATTGTGGTACCACACCGAAGCAGTCAATTAAAACTGGTTGCGATTAATATTTTAGAGGATAGCGCCGGTTATGTCTCGGTTAGGTCTGGGATTTGCCCTCATCTGTCTCGTACTTTCGCAATTTTCCCATACTTGTTGGCCAGATCCTGGCATTTTTCTGGCTTGGTCCACGGAGTAATGTGGTTCCACACCGAAACAGTCAATTATTCCAGGATGCGATTAATATTTTAGAGGATAACGCCGGCTATGTCTCGGTTAGGTCTGGGATTTGCCCCCATCTGGCTCATACTTTCGCGTTTTTCGCATACTTGTTGGCCAGACCCTGGGTTTTTTCTGCTTTGGATCCCGTAATTATGTGGTTCCACACCGAAGCAGTGAATTAAACCAGGTTGCGATTAATATTTTAAGGGATATCGCCGGCTAAGTCTCGGTTAGGTCTGGGATTTGCCCTCATCTGGCACGTACTTTCGCATTTTTCAAATATTTGTCGGCCAGATCCTGGCCTTTTTCTGGCTTGGACCACGTAGTGATGTGGTACCACACTGAAACAGTCAATTAAACCTGGTTCCGAGTAATATTTTAGTGGATAACGCCGGTTATGTCTGGGTTAGGTCTGGTATTTGCCCTCATCTGGCTCGTACTTTCGCATTCTTCGCATACTTGTTGGCCAGATCCTGGCCTTTTTCTGGCTTTGACCACGTAGTAACGTGGTACCACACTGAAACAGTCAATTAAACCTGGTTCGAATTAGTATTTTAGAGGATAACGCAGGTTACGTCCGTGTTGGTTCTGGTATTCGAAATCATCTGGCTCATACTTTCGCGTTTTTCACATACTTGTTGGCCAGATCCTGGGTTTTTTCTGCCTTGGATCCCGTAATAATGTGGTTCCACACCGAAGCTGTGAATTAAACCAGGTTGCGGTTAATATTCTAAAGGATATCGCCGGCTATGTCTCGGTTAGATCTGGGATTTGCCCTCATCTGGCTCGTACTTTCGCATTTTTCCCATACTTGTTGGCCAGATCCTGGCCTTTTCTGGCATTGACCACGTAGTATTGTGGTACCACAACGAAGCAGTCAATTAAACCTGGTTGCGATTAATATTTTAGAGGATAGCGCCGGTTATGTCTCGGTTAAGTCTGGGATTTGCCCTCATCTGTCTCGTACTTTCACATTTTTCAAATACTTGTTGGCCAGATCCTGGGTTTTTTCAGGTTTGGATAACGTAGTAATGTGGTACCACACTGAAACAGTCAATTAAACCTGGTTCCGATAAATATTTTAGAGGATAACGCCGGTTATGTCTCGGTTAGGACTGGGATTTGCCCTCATCTGATTCGTACATTCGCATTTTTCGCATACTTGTTGGCCAGATCCTGGGTTTTTTCTGGTTTGGATCACGTAGTAATGTGGTACCACACTGAAACAGTCAATAGAAGCTGGTTCCGAATAGTATTTTAGAGGATAACGCAGGTTACGTCTGGGTTAGTTCTGGTATTCGCAATCATCTGGCTCATACTTTCGCGTTTTTCGCATACTTGTTGGCCAGATACAGGATTTTTTCTGCTTTGGATCCCGTAATAATGTGGTTCCACACCGAAGCAGTGAATTAAACCAGGTTGCGGTTAATATTCTAAAGGATATCGCCGACTATGTCTCGGTTAGGTATGGGATTAGCCCTAATCTGGCTCGTACTTTCGCATTTTTCAAACACTTGTTGGCCAGATCCTGGGTTTTTTCTGGTTTGGATAGCGTAGTAATGTGGTACCACACTGAAACAGTCAATTAAACCTGGTTCCGATTAATATTTTAGAGGATAACGCCGGTTATGTCTGGGTTAGGTCTGGTATTTGCCCTCATCTGGCTCGTACCTTCGCATTTTTCGCATACTTGTTGGCCAGATCCTGGGTTTTTTCTGGTTTGGATCCCGTAGTAATGAGGTGCCACACCGAGACAGTCAATTAATCCAGGATGCGATTAATATTTTAGAGGATAACGCCGGTTATGTCTCGGTTAGGTCTGGTATTTGCCCTCATCTGGCTCGTACTTTCGCATTTTTCAAATACTTGTCGGTCAGTTCCTGGCCTTTTTCTGGTTTGGATCACGTAGTAATGCGGTACCACACTGAAACAGTTATTTAAACCTGGTTCCGATTAATATTTTAGAGGATAACGCCGGTTACATCCCGGTTAGGTCTGGGAATTGCCCTCATCTGGCTCGTACTTTCGCATTTTTCCCATACTTGTTGGCCAGATCCTGGCCTTTTTCTGGCTTGGATCAGGTAGTAATGTGGTACCACACCGAAACATTCAATTAAACCTGGTTCCGATTAATATTTTAGAGGATAACGCCGGTTATGTCTGGGTTAGGTCTGGTATTTGCCCCTCATCTGGCTCGTACTTTCGCATTTTTCGCATACTTGTCGGGCAGTTCCTGGTCTTTTTCTGGTTTGGATCACGTAGTAATGCGGTACCACACTGAAACAGTTAATTAAACCTGGTTCCGATTAATATTTTAGAGGATAACGCCGGTTATATCTCGGTTAGGTCTGGGATTTGCCCTCATCTGGCTCGTACTTTCGCATTTTTCGCATACTTGTAGCCCAGATCCAGGCCTTTTTCTGGCTTTGACCACGTAGTATTGTGGTACCACATCGAAGCAGTCAATTAAAACTGGTTGCGATTAATATTTTAGAGGATAGCGCCGGTTATGTCTCGGTTAGGTCTGGGATTTGCCCTCATCTGTCTCGTACTTTCGCAATTTTCCCATACTTGTTGGCCAGATCCTGGCATTTTTCTGGCTTGGTCCACGGAGTAATGTGGTTCCACACCGAAACAGTCAATTATTCCAGGATGCGATTAATATTTTAGAGGATAACGCCGGCTATGTCTCGGTTAGGTCTGGGATTTGCCCCCATCTGGCTCATACTTTCGCGTTTTTCGCATACTTGTTGGCCAGACCCTGGGTTTTTTCTGCTTTGGATCCCGTAATTATGTGGTTCCACACCGAAGCAGTGAATTAAACCAGGTTGCGATTAATATTTTAAGGGATATCGCCGGCTAAGTCTCGGTTAGGTCTGGGATTTGCCCTCATCTGGCACGTACTTTCGCATTTTTCAAATATTTGTCGGCCAGATCCTGGCCTTTTTCTGGCTTGGACCACGTAGTGATGTGGTACCACACTGAAACAGTCAATTAAACCTGGTTCCGAGTAATATTTTAGTGGATAACGCCGGTTATGTCTGGGTTAGGTCTGGTATTTGCCCTCATCTGGCTCGTACTTTCGCATTCTTCGCATACTTGTTGGCCAGATCCTGGCCTTTTTCTGGCTTTGACCACGTAGTAACGTGGTACCACACTGAAACAGTCAATTAAACCTGGTTGCGATTAATATTTTAGAGGATAGCGCCGGTTATGTCTCGGTTAGGTCTGGGATTTGCCCTCATCTGTCTCGTACTTTCACATTTTTCAAATACTTGTAGGCCAGATCCTGGGTTTTTTCTGGTTTGGATAACGTAGTAATGTGGTACCACACTGAAACAGTCAATTAAACCTGGTTCCGATAAATATTTTAGAGGATAACGCAAGTTAGGTCTGGGATAGGTCTGGGATTCGCCCTCATCAGGCTCATGCATTCGCGTTTTTCACATACTTGTTGAACTGATCCTGGGTTTTTTCTAGTTTGGATCACGTTGCAATGTGGTACCACACTGAAACAGTCGATTAAACCTGGTTTCGATCAATATTTTAGAGGATAACGCAAGTTTGGTCTGGAATAGGTCTGGGATTTGCCCTCATCAGGCTCATACTTTCGCGTTTTTCACATACTTGTTGAACAGATCCTGGGTTTTTCCTGGTTTGGGTCACGTAGTAATGTGGGACCACACTGAAACAGTCAATTAAACCTGGTTTCGATCAATATTTTAGAGAATAATTCATGTTAGGTCTAGGTTAGGTTTGGGATTAGCCCTCATCAGACTCATACTTTCGCACACTTCACATACTCGTTGACAAGATCCTGGGTTTTTTCTGGTTTGGATCACGTATTAATATGGTACCACACTGAAACAGTCGATTAAACCTGGTTACGATTAATATTTTTGAGGATAACACATGTTATTTCTGGGATAGGTCTGGGATTTGCCCTCATCAGGCTCATTCTTTCGCAGTTATAACATGCATGTTGACCTGATCGAGGGTTTTTTCTGCTTTGGATCACGTAGTAAAGTGGTACCACACTAAAACAGTCAATTAAACCTGGTTTCGATCAATATGTTAGAGGATAACGAAAGTTATGTCTAGTTTAGGTCTGGGATTTGCCCTCATCAGACTCATACTTTCGCATACTTCACATACTTGTTGAACAGATCCTGGGTTTTTTTCTGGTTTGGATCACGTAGTAATGTGGTACCACACTGAAACTGTCGATTAAACCTGGTTTCGATCAATATTTTTGAGGATAACGCATGTCAGTTCTAGGTTAGGCCGAGGATTTTCACTCATCAGACTCATACTTTCGCATTCTTCAGATACCTGTTGAACGGATCCTGGGTTTTTACTGGTTTGGATCACGTAGTAATGTGGTACCACACTGAAGCAGTCCATTAAACCAGGTTTGGATCAATATTTTAGAGGATAACGCATGTTAGGTTTGGGTTAGGTCAAGGATTTGCCCTCATCAGGCTCATACTTTCGCATATTTGTCATACTTCATGGCTAGATCCTGGGCTGTTTCTGGATTGTATCACGTAGTAATGCGGTACGACGCTGAAACAGTCAATTAAACCTGGTTTCGATCAATATTTTAGAGGATAACGCAAGTTAGGTCTGGGATAGGTCTGGGATTCGCCCTCATCAGGCTCATGCATTCGCGTTTTTCACATACTTGTTGAACTGATCCTGGGTTTTTTCTGGTTTGGATCACGTTGCAATGTGGTACCACACTGAAACGGTCGATTAAACCTGGTTTCGATCAATATTTTACAGGATAACGAAAGTTTGGTCTGGAATAGGTCTGGGATTTGCCCTCATCAGGCTCATACTTTCGCGTTTTTCACATACTTGTTGAACAGATCCTGGGTTTTTCCTGGTTTGGGTCACGTAGTGATGTGGGACCACACTGAAACAGTCAATTAAACCTGGTTTCGATCAATATTTTAGAGAATAATTCATGTTAGGTCTAGGTTAGGTTTGGGATTAGCCCTCATCAGATTCATACTTTCGCACACTTCACATACTCGTTGACAAGATCCTGGGTTTTTTCTGGTTTGGATCACGTATTAATATGGTACCACACTGAAACAGTCGATTAAACCTGGTTACGATTAATATTTTTGAGGATAACACATGTTAGGTCTGGGATAGGTCTGGGATTTGCCCTCATCAGGCTCATTCTTTCGCAGTTATAACAAGCATGTTGACCTGATCGAGGGTTTTTTCTGCTTTGGATCACGTAGTAAAGTGGTACCACACTAAAACAGTCAATTAAACCTGGTTTCGATCAATATGTTAGAGGATAACGAAAGTTATGTCTAGTTTAGGTCTGGGATTTGCCCTCATCAGACTCATACTTTCGCATACTTCACATACTTGTTGAACAGATCCTGGGTTTTTTTCTGGTTTGGATCACGTAGTAATGCGGTACCACACTGAAACTGTCGATTAATCCTGGTTTCGATCAATATTTTAGAGGATAACGCATGTTAGGTCTAGGTTAGGCCTGGGATTTTCACACATCAGACTCATACTTTCGCATTCTTCACATACTTGTTGGACGGATCCTGGGTTTCTTCTGGCTTGGATCTCGTAGTAATGTGGGACCACACTGAAACAATCAATTAAACCTGGTCATGATAAATATTTTAGAGGATAACGCATGTTAGGTCAGGGTTAGGTCTAGGATTTGCCCTCGTCAGGCTCATACTTTCGCATATTTCTCATACTTCATGGCTAGATCCTGGGCTATTTCTGGATTGGATCACGTAGTAATGTGGTACCACACTGAAACAGTCAATTAAACCTGGTTTCCATCAATATTTTAGAGGACAACGCATGTTAGGTCTAGGTTAGGCCAGGGATTTGCCCTCATCAGGGTCATACTTTCGCAGTTTTAACATACATGTTGGCCTGATCGAGGGTTTTTTCTGCTTTGGACCACGTAGTAAAGTGGTACCACACTGAAGCAGTCCATTAAACCTGGTCATGATAAATATTTTAGAGGATAACGCATGTTAGGTCTGGGTTAGGTCTAGGATTTGCCCTCGTCAGGCTCATACTTTCGCATACTTCTCATACTTCATGGCTAGATCCTTGGCTATTTCTGGATTGGATCACGTAGTAATGTGGGACCACACTGAAACAGTCAATTAAACCTGGTTTCGATCAATATTTTAGAGAATAACTCATGTTAGGTCTAGGTTAGGTCTGGGATTTGCTCTCATCAGGCTCATTCTTTCGCATATTTCTCATACTTGATGGCTAGATCCTGGGCTTTTTCTGGATTGCATCACGTAGTAATGAAGTACAACACTGAAAAAGTCAATTAAACCTGGTTTCCATCAATATGTTAGAGGACAACGCAAGTTAGGTCTGGGATAGGTCTGGGATTTGCCCTCATCAGGCTCATACTTTCGCACACTTCACATACTCGTTGAACAGATCCTGGGTTATTTTCTGGGTTGGATCACATAGTAATGTGGTACCACACTGAAACATTCAATTAAACCTGGTCTTGATAAATATTTTAGAGGCTAACGCATGGTAGGTTTGGGTTAGGTCTAGGATTTGCCCTCATCAGGCTCATACTTTCGCATATTTCTCATACTTCATGGCTAGATCCTGGGCTATTTCTGGATTGCATCACGTAGTAATGAAGTACAACACTGAAACAGTCAATTTAACCTTGTTTCCATCAATATCTGAGAGGACAACGCAAGTTAGGTCTGGGATAGGTCTGGGATTTGCCCTCATCAGGCTCACACTTTCGCGTTTTTCACATACTTGTTGAACAGATCCTGGGTTTTTTCAGGTTTGGGTCACGTAGTAGTGTGGTACCACACTGAAACAGTCGATTAAACCTGGTCTCGATCAATATTTTTGAGGATAACGCATGTTAGGTCTAGGTTAGGCCGGGGATTTTCACTCATCAGACTCATACTTTCGCATTCTTCACATACTTGTTGAACGGATCCTGGGTTTTTACTGGTTTGGATCACGTAGTAATGTGGTACAACACTGAAACATTCAATTAAACCTGGTTTCGATCAATATTTTTGGGGATAGCGCATGTTAGGTCTAGGTTAGGCCGTGGATTTTCACTCATCAGACTCATACTTTCGCATTCTTCACATACTTGTTGAACGGCTCCTGTGTTTTTTCTGGTTTGGTTCACGTAGTAATGAAGTACAACACTGAAACAGTCAATTTAACCTGGTTTCCATCAATTTCTGAGAGGACAACGCAAGTTAGGTCTGGGATAGGTCTGGGATTTGCCCTCATCAGGCTCATACTTTCGCGTTTTTCACATACCTGTTGAACAGATCCTGGGTTTTCTCCGGTTTGTGTCACGTAGTAGTGTGGTACCACACTGATACAGTCGACTAAACCTGGTTTCGATCAATATTTTTGGGGATAACGCATGTTAGGTCTTGGTTAGGCCGTGGATTTTCACTCATCAGACTCTTACTTTCGCATTCTTCACATACTTGTTGAACGGCTCCTGTGTTTTTTCTGGTTTGGTTCACGTAGTAATGTGGTACCACACTGAAGCAGTCCATTAAACCTGGTCATGATAAATATTTTAGAGGATAACGCATGTTAGGTCTGGGTTAGGTCTAGGATTTGCCCTCATCAGGCTCATACTTTCGCATATTTCTCATACTTCATGGCTAGATCCTTGGCTGTTTCTGGATTGTATCACGTAGTAATGTGGTACCACGCTGAAACAGTCAATTAAACCTGGTTTCGATCAATATTTTAGAGGATAACGCAAGTTAGGTGTGGCATAGCTCTGGGATTCGCCCTCATCAGGCTCATACTTTCGCATTCTTCACATACTTGTTGAACGGATCCTGGGTTTTTTCTGGTTTGGATCACGTAGTAATGTGGGACCGCACTGAAACAGTCAATTAAACCTGGTTTCGATCAATATTTTAGAGAATAATTCATGTTAGGTCTAGGTTAGGTCTGGGATTTGCTCTCATCAGGCTCATTCTTTCGCATATTTCTCAAACTTGATGGCTAGATCCTGGGCTTTCTCTGGATTGCATCACGTAGTAATGAAGTACAACACTGAAACAGTCAATTAAACCTGGTTTCGATCAATATTTTAGAGAATAATTCATGTTAGGTCTAGGTTAGTTCTGGGATTTGCTCTCATCAGGCTCATTCTTTCGCATATTTCTCATATTTGATGGCTAGATCCTGGGCTTTTTCTGGATTGCATCACGTAGTAATGAAGTACAACACTGAAACAGTCAATCAAACCTGGTTTCCATCAATATTTTAGAGGACATCGCATGTTAGGTCTAGGTTAGGCCTGGGATTTGCTCTTATCAGGGTCATACTTTCGAAGTTTTAACATACATGTTGGTCTGATCGAGGGTTTTTTCTGCTTTGGATCACGTAGTAAAGTGGTACCACACTGAAACAGTCCATTAAACCTGGTTTGGATCAATATTTTTGAGGATAACGCATGTTAGGTCTAGGTTAGGCCGGGGATTTTCACTCATCAGACTCATACTTTCGCATTCTTCACATACTTGTTGAACGGATCCTGGGTTTTTTCTGGTTTGGTTCACGTAGTAATGTGGTACCACACTGAAACATTCAATTAAACCTGATCTTGATAAATATTTTAGAGGATAACGCATGTTAGGTTTGGGTTAAGTCTAGGATTTGCCCTCATCAGGCTCATACTTTCGCATATTTCCCATACTTCATGGCTAGATCCTGGGCTGTTTCTGGATTGTATCACGTAGTAATGTGGTACCACGCTGAAACAGTCAATTAAACCTGGTTTCGATCAATATTTTAGAGGATAACGCAAGTTAGGTGTGGCATAGGTCTGGGATTCGCCCTCATCAGGCTCATACTTTCGCGTTTTTCACATACTTGTTGAACGGATCTTGGGTTTTTTCTGGTGTGGATCACGTAGTAATGTGGTACCACACTGAAACAATCAATTAAACCTGGTCTTGATAAATATTTTAGAGGATAACGCATGTTAGGTCTGGGTTAGGTCTAGGATTTGCCCCCATCAGGCTCATACTTGCGCATATTTCTCATACTTCATAGCTGGATCCTGGGCTATTTCTGGATTGGATCACGTAGTAATGTGGTACCACACTGAAACAGTCAATTAAACCTGGTTGTGATCAATATTATAGAGAATAATTCATGTTAGGTCTAGGTTAGGTCTGGGATTTGCTCTCATCAGGCTCATTCTTTCGCATATTTCTCATACTTGACGGCTAGATCCTGGGCTTTCTCTGGATTGCATCACGTACTAATGAAGTACAACACTGAAACAGTCAATTAAACCTGGTTTCGATCAATATTTTAGAGAATAATTCATGTTAGGTCTAGGTTAGGTCTGGGATTTGCTGTCATCAGGCTCATTCTTTCGCATATTTCTCATACTTGATGGCTAGATCCTGGGCTTTCTCTGGATTGCATCACGTAGTAATGAAGTACAACACTGAAACAGTCAATTAAACCTGGTTTCCATCAGTATTTTAGATGACAACGCATGTTAGGTCTAGGTTAGGCCTGGGATTTGCTCTCATCAGGGTCATACTTTCGAAGTTTTAACATACATGTTGGTCTGATCGAGGGTTTTTTCTGCTTTGGATCACGTAGTAAAGTGGTACCACACTGAAACAGTCCATTAAACCTGGTTTGGATCAATATTTTTGAGGATAACGCATGTTAGGTCTAGGTTAGGCCGGGGATTTTCACTCATCAGACTCATACTTTCGCATTCTTCACATACTTGTTGAACGGATCCTGGGTTTTTACTGGTTTGGATCACGTAGTAATGTGGTACCACACTGAAACATTCAATAAACCAGGTTTCGATCAATATTTTAGAGTATAACTCATGTTAGGTCTAGGTTAGGCCTGGGATTTTCATTTATCAGACTCATACTTTCGCATTCTTCACATACTTGTTGAACGGATTCTGGGTTTCTTCTGGTTTGGATCACGTAGTAATGTGGGACCACACTGAAACAGTCAATTAAACCTGGTTTGGATAAATATTTTAGAGGATAACGCATCTTAGGTCTGGGTTAGGTCTAAGATTTGCCCTCATCAGGCTCACAGTTTCGCGTTTTTCACATACTTGTTGAACAGATCCTGGGTTTTGTCTGGTTTGTATCACGAAGTAGTGTGGTACCACACTGAAACTGTCCATTAAACCTGGTTTCGCTCAATATTTTAGAGGATAACGCATGTTAGGTCTAGGTTAGGTCTGGGATTTGCTCTCATCATGCTCATTCTTTCGCATATTTCTCATACTTGATGGCTAGATCCTGGGCTTTTTCAGGATTGCATCACGTAGTAATGAAGTACAACACTGAAACAGTCAATTAAACCTGGTCTCCATCAATATTTTAGAGGACATCGCATGTTAGGTGTGGGATAGGTCTGGGATTTTCACTCATCAGACTCATACTTTCGCATTCTTCACATATTTGTTGAACGGATCCTGGGTTTTTTCTGGTTTGGATCACGTAGTAATGTGGTACCACACTGAAACAGTCGATTAAACCAGGTTTCGATCAATATTTTTGAGGATAACGCATGTTAGGTCAAGGTTAAGCCTGGTATTTTCACTCATCAGACTCATACCTACGCATTCTTCTCATACTTGTTGAACGGA
This sequence comes from Colletes latitarsis, assembly GCF_051014445.1. Taxonomy (NCBI): domain Eukaryota; kingdom Metazoa; phylum Arthropoda; class Insecta; order Hymenoptera; family Colletidae; genus Colletes; species Colletes latitarsis. The sequence goes on along the minus strand of NW_027488365.1, from coordinate 25,955,834 downwards.
TCCTGGGTTTTTTCTGGTTTGGATCACGTAGTAATGTGGGACCACACTGAAACTGTCCATTAAACCTGGTTTCGCTCAATATTTTAGAGGATAACGCATGTTAGGTCTAGGTTAGGTCTGGGATTTGCTCTCATCATGCTCATTCTTTCGCACATTTCTCATACTTGATGGCTAGATCCTGGGCTTTTTCTGGATTGCATCACGTAGTAATGAAGTACAACACTGAAACAGTCAATTAAACCTGGTTTCCATCAATATCTTAGAGGACAACGCAAGTTAGGTCTGGGATAGGTCTAGGATTTGCTCACATCAGGCTCATACTTTCGCGTTTTTCACATACTTGTTGAACAGATCCTGGGTTTTTTCTGGTTTTGATCACGTAGTAGTGTGGTACCACACTGAAACAGTCCATTAAACATGGTTTGGATCAACATTTTAGAGGATAACGCATGTTAGGTCTAGGTTAGGCCTGGGATTTTCACTCATCAGACTCATACTTTCGCATTCTTCACATACTTGTTGAACGGATCCTGGGTTTTTTCTGGTTTGGATCACGTAGTAATGTGGGACCACACTGAAACAGTCAATTAAACCTGGTTTCGATCAATATATTAGAGAATAATTCATGTTAGGTCTAGGTTAGGTCTGGGATTTGCTCCCATCAGGCTCATTCTTTCGCATATTTCTCGTACTTGATGGCTAGATCCTGGGTTTTTTCTGGTTTGGATAACGTAGTAATGTGGGACCACACTGAAACAATCAATTAAACCTGGTCTTGATAAATGTTTTAGAGGATAACGCATGTTAGGTCTGGGATAGGTCTGGGATTTGCCCTCATCAGACTCATACTTTCGCACACTTCACATACTCGTTGAGCAGATCCTGGGTTATTTTCTGGTTTGGATCACATAGTAATGTGGTACCACACTGAAACAGTCGATTAAACCAGGTTTCGATCAATATTTTTGAGGATAACGCATGTTAGGTCTAGGTTAGGCCTGGGATTTTCACTCATCAGACTCATACTTTCGCATTCTTCTCATACTTGTTGAACGGATCCTGGGTTTTTTCTGGTTTGGATCACGTAGTAATGTGGGACCACACTGAAACAGTCAATTAAACCTGGTTTCGATCAATATATTAGAGAATAATTCATGGTAGGTCTAGGTTAGGTCTGGCATTTGTCCTCATCAGGCTCACACTTTCGCATATTTCTCATACTTCATGGCTGGATCCTGGGCTATTTCTGGATTGGATCACGTATTAATGTGGTACCACACTGAAACAGTCAATTAAACCTGGTTTTGATGAATATTTTAGAGAATAATTCATGTTAGGTCTAGGTTAGGCATGAGATTTGCTCTCATCAGGCTCATTCTTTCGCATATTTCTCATACTAGATGGCTAGATCCTGGGCTTTTTCTGGATTGCATCACGTAGTAATGAAGTACAACACTGAAACACTCAATTAAACCTGGTTTCGTTCAATATTATTGAGGATAACGCATGTTAGGTCTAGGTTAGGCCTGGGATTTTCACTCATCAGACTCATACTTTCGCATTCTTCACATACTTGTTGAACGGATCTTGGGTTTTTTCTGGTGTGGATCACGTAGTAATGTGGTACCACACTGAAACAATCAATTAAACCTGGTCTTGATAAATATTTTAGAGGATAACGCATGTTAGGTCTGGGTTAGGTCTAGGATTTGCCCCCATCAGGCTCATACTTTCGCATATTTCTCATACTTCATGGCTGGATCCTGGGCTATTTCTGGATTGGATCACGTAGTAATGTGGTACCACACTGAAACAGTCAATTAAACCTGGTTGTGATCAATATTATAGAGAATAATTCATGTTAGGTCTAGGTTAGGTCTGGGATTTGCTCTCATCAGGCTCATACTTTCGCATTCTTCACATACTTGTTGAACGGATCCTGGGTTTTTACTGGTTTGGGTCACGTAGTAATGTGGTACCACACTGAAACAGTCAATTAAACCTGGTTTCGATCAATATTTTAGAGAATAATTCATGTTAGGTCTAGGTTAGGTCTGGGATTTGCTGTCATCAGGCTCATTCTATCGCATATTTCTCATACTTGAGGGCTAGATCCTGGGCATTTTCAGGATTGCATCACGTAGTAATGAAGTACAACACTGAAACAGTCAATTAAACCTGGTTTCCATCAATATTTTAGAGGACATCGCATGTTAGGTGTGGGATAGGTCTGGGATTTTCACTCATCAGACTCATACTTTCGCATTCTTCACATATTTGTTGAACGGATCCTGGGTTTTTTCTGGTTTGGATCACGTAGTAATGTGGCACCACAAAGAAACAATCAATTAAACCTGGTCTTGATAAATATTTTAGAGGATAACGCATGTTAGGTCTGGGATAGGTCTGGGATTTGCCCACATCAGGCTCATACTTTCGCGTTTTTCACATACTCGTTGAACAGATCCTGGGTTATTTTCTGGTTTGGATCACGTAGTAATGTGGTACCACACTGAAACAGTCGATTAAACCAGGTTTCGATCAATATTTTTGAGGATAACGCATGTTAGGTCAAGGTTGAGCCTGGTATTTTCACTCATCAGACTCATACTTTCGCATTCTTCTCATACTTGTTGAACGGATCCTGGGTTTTTTCTGGTTTGGATCACGTAGTAATGTGGGACCACACAGAAACAATCAATTAAACCTGGTCTTGATAAATATATTAGAGAATAATTCATGTTAGGTCTAGGTTAGGTCTGGGATTTGCTCTCATCAGGCTCATTCTTTCGCACATTTCTCATACTTGATGGCTAGATCCTGGGCTTTTTCTGGATTGCATCACGTAGTAATGAAGTACAACACTGAAACAGTCAATTAAACCTGGTTTCCATCAATATCTTAGAGGACAACGCAAGTTAGGTCTGGGATAGGTCTGGGATTTGCTCACATCAGGCTCATACTTTCGCGTTTTTCACATACTTGTTGAACAGATCCTGGGTTTTTTCTGGTTTTGATCACGTAGTAATGTGGGACCACACTGAAACAGTCAATTAAACCTGGTTTCGATTAATAGATTAGAGAATAATTCATGTTAGGTCTAGGTTAGGTCTGGGATTTGCTCTCATCAGGCTCATTCTTTCGCATATTTCTCATACTTGTTGAACGGATCCTGGGTTTTTACTGGTTTGGATCACGTAGTAATGTGGTACCACACTGAAACATTCAATAAACCTGGTCTTGATAAATATTTTAGAGGATAACGCATGTTAGGTCTGGGTTAGGTCTAGGATTTGCCCCCATCAGGCTCATACTTTCGCATATTTCTCATACTTCATGGCTGGATCCTGGGCTATTTCTGGATTGGATCACGTAGTAATGTGGTACCACACTGAAACAGTCAATTAAACCTGGTTGTGATCAATATTATAGAGAATAATTCATGTTAGGTCTAGGTTAGGTCTGGGATTTGCTCTCATCAGGCTCATACTTTCGCATTCTTCACATACTTGTTGAACGGATCCTGGGTTTTTACTGGTTTGGATCACGTAGTAATGTGGTACCACACTGAAACATTCAATAAACCTGGTCTTGATAAATATTTTAGAGGATAACGCATGTTAGGTCTGGGTTAGGTCTAGGATTTGCCCTCATCAGGCTCCTACTTTCGCATATTACTCATACTTCATGGCTGGATCCTGGGCTATTTCCGGATTGGATCACATAGTAATGTGGTACCACACTGAAACAGTCAATTAAACCTGGTTTTGATCAATATTTTTGAGAATAATTCATGTTAGGTCTAGGTTAGGTCAGGGATTTGCTCTCATCAGGGTCATACTTTCGAAGTTTTAACATACATGTTGGTCTGATCGAGGGGTTTTTCTGCTGTGGATCACGTAGTAAAGTGGTACCACACTGAAACAGTCCATTAAACCTTGTTTGGATCAATATTTTTGAGGATAACGCATATTAGGTCTAGGTTAGGCCGGGGATTTTCACTCATCAGACTCATACTTTCGCATTCTTCACATATTTGTTGAACGGATCCTGGGTTTTTACTGGTTTGGATCACGTAGTAATGTGGTACCACACTGAAACATTCAATTAAACCTGGTTTCGATCAATATATTAGAGAATAATTCATGGTAGGTCTAGGTTAGGTCTGGGATTTGTCCTCATCAGGCTCACACTTTCGCATATTTCTCATACTTCATGGCTGGATCCTGGGCTATTTCTGGATTGGATCACGTATTAATGTGGTACCACACTGAAACAGTCAATTAAACCTGGTTTTGATGAATATTTTAGAGAATAATTCATGTTAGGTCTAGGTTAGGCATGAGATTTGCTCTCATCAGGCTCATTCTTTCGCATATTTCTCATACTAGATGGCTAGATCCTGGGCTTTTTCTGGATTGCATCACGTAGTAATGAAGTACAACACTGAAACACTCAATTAAACCTGGTTTCGTTCAATATTATTGAGGATAACGCATGTTAGGTCTAGGTTAGGCCTGGGATTTTCACTCATCAGACTCATACTTTCGCATTCTTCACATACTTGTTGAACGGATCTTGGGTTTTTTCTGGTGTGGATCACGTAGTAATGTGGTACCACACTGAAACAATCAATTAAACCTGGTCTTGATAAATATTTTAGAGGATAACGCATGTTAGGTCTGGGTTAGGTCTAGGATTTGCCCCCATCAGGCTCATACTTTCGCATATTTCTCATACTTCATGGCTGGATCCTGGGCTATTTCTGGATTGGATCACGTAGTAATGTGGTACCACACTGAAACAGTCAATTAAACCTGGTTGTGATCAATATTATAGAGAATAATTCATGTTAGGTCTAGGTTAAGCCTGGTATTTTCACTCATCAGACTCATACTTTCGCATTCTTCTCATACTTGTTGAACGGATCCTGGGTTTTTTCTGGTTTGGATCACGTAGTAATGTGGTACCACACTGAAACAGTCAATTAAACCTGGTTTCGATCAATATTTTAGAGAATAATTCATGTTAGGTCTAGGTTAGGTCTGGGATTTGCTGTCATCAGGCTCATTCTATCGCATATTTCTCATACTTGAGGGCTAGATCCTGGGCATTTTCAGGATTGCATCACGTAGTAATGAAGTACAACACTGAAACAGTCAATTAAACCTGGTTTCCATCAATATTTTAGAGGACATCGCATGTTAGGTGTGGGATAGGTCTGGGATTTTCACTCATCAGTCTCATACTTTCGCATTCTTCACATATTTGTTGAACGGATCCTGGGTTTTTTCTGGTTTGGATCACGTAGTAATGTGGCACCACAAAGAAACAATCAATTAAACCTGGTCTTGATAAATATTTTAGAGGATAACGCATGTTAGGTCTGGGATAGGTCTGGGATTTGCCCACATCAGGCTCATACTTTCGCGTTTTTCACATACTCGTTGAACAGATCCTGGGTTATTTTCTGGTTTGGATCACGTAGTAATGTGGTACCACACTGAAACAGTCGATTAAACCAGGTTTCGATCAATATTTTTGAGGATAACGCATGTTAGGTCAAGGTTAAGCCTGGTATTTTCACTCATCAGACTCATACTTTCGCATTCTTCTCATACTTGTTGAACGGATCCTGGGTTTTTTCTGGTTTGTATCACGTAGTAATGTGGGACCACACAGAAACAATCAATTAAACCTGGTCTTGATAAATATATTAGAGAATAATTCATGTTAGGTCTAGGTTAGGTCTGGGATTTGCTCTCATCAGGCTCATTCTTTCGCACATTTCTCATACTTGATGGCTAGATCCTGGGCTATTCTGGATTGCATCACGTAGTAATGAAGTACAACACTGAAACAGTCAATTAAACCTGGTTTCCATCAATATCTTAGAGGACAACGCAAGTTAGGTCTGGGATAGGTCTGGGATTTGCTCACATCAGGCTCATACTTTCGCGTTTTTCACATACTTGTTGAACAGATCCTGGGTTTTTTCTGGTTTTGATCACGTAGTAATGTGGGACCACACTGAAACAGTCAAATAAACCTGGTTTCGATTAATAGATTAGAGAATAATTCATGTTAGGTCTAGGTTAGGTCTGGGATTTGCTCTCATCAGGCTCATTCTTTCGCATATTTCTCATACTTGTTGAACGGATCCTGGGTTTTTACTGGTTTGGATCACGTAGTAATGTGGTACCACACTGAAACATTCAATAAACCTGGTCTTGATAAATATTTTAGAGGATAACGCATGTTAGGTCTGGGTTAGGTCTAGGATTTGCCCCCATCAGGCTCATACTTTCGCATATTTCTCATACTTCATGGCTGGATCCTGGGCCATTTCTGGATTGGATCACGTAGTAATGTGGTACCACACTGAAACAGTCAATTAAACCTGGTTATGATCAATATTATAGAGAATAATTCATGTTAGGTCTAGGTCAGGTCTGGGATTTGCTCTCATCGGGCTCATACTTTCGCATTCTTCACATACTTGTTGAACGGATCCTGGGTTTTTTCTGGATTGCATCACGTAGTAATGAAGTACAACACTGAAACACTCAATTAAACCTGGTTTCGTTCAATATTATTGAGGATAACGCATGTTAGGTCTAGGTTAGGCCTGGGATTATCACTCATCAGACTCATACTTTCGCATTCTTCACATACTTGTTGAACGGATCTTGGGTTTTTTCTGGTGTGGATCACGTAGTAATGTGGTACCACACTGAAACAATCAATTAAACCTGGTCTTGATAAATATTTTAGAGGATAACGCATGTTAGGTCTGGGTTAGGTCTAGGATTTGCCCCCATCAGGCTCATACTTTCGCATATTTCTCATACTTCATGGCTGGATCCTGGGCTATTTCTGGATTGGATCACGTAGTAATGTGGTACCACACTGAAACAGTCAATTAAACCTGGTTGTGATCAATATTATAGAGAATAATTCATGTTAGGTCTAGGTTAGGTCTGGGATTTGCTCTCATCAGGCTCATACTTTCGCATTCTTCACATACTTGTTGAACGGATCCTGGGTTTTTACTGGTTTGGATCACGTAGTAATGTGGTACCACACTGAAACAGTCAATTAAACCTGGTTTCGATCAATATTTTAGAGAATAATTCATGTTAGGTCTAGGTTAGGTCTGGGATTTGCTGTCATCAGGCTCATTCTATCGCATATTTCTCATACTTGAGGGCTAGATCCTGGGCATTTTCAGGATTGCATCACGTAGTAATGAAGTACAACACTGAAACAGTCAATTAAACCTGGTTTCCATCAATATTTTAGAGGACATCGCATGTTAGGTGTGGGATAGGTCTGGGATTTTCACTCATCAGACTCATACTTTCGCATTCTTCACATATTTGTTGAACGGATCCTGGGTTTTTTCTGGTTTGGATCACGTAGTAATGTGGCACCACAAAGAAACAATCAATTAAACCTGGTCTTGATAAATATTTTAGAGGATAACGCATGTTAGGTCTGGGATAGGTCTGGGATTTGCCCACATCAGGCTCATACTTTCGCGTTTTTCACATACTCGTTGAACAGATCCTGGGTTATTTTCTGGTTTGGATCACGTAGTAATGTGGTACCACACTGAAACAGTCGATTAAACCAGGTTTCGATCAATATTTTTGAGGATAACGCATGTTAGGTCAAGGTTAAGCCTGGTATTTTCACTCATCAGACTCATACTTTCGCATTCTTCTCATACTTGTTGAACGGATCCTGGGTTTTTTCTGGTTTGGATCACGTAGTAATGTGGGACCACACAGAAACAATCAATTAAACCTGGTCTTGATAAATATATTAGAGAATAGTTCATGTTAGGTCTAGGTTAGGTCTGGGATTTGCTCTCATCAGGCTCATTCTTTCGCACATTTCTCATACTTGATGGCTAGATCCTGGGCTTTTTCTGGATTGCATCACGTAGTAATGAAGTACAACACTGAAACAGTCAATTAAACCTGGTTTCCATCAATATCTTAGAGGACAACGCAAGTTAGGTCTGGGATAGGTCTGGGATTTGCTCACATCAGGCTCATACTTTCGCGTTTTTCACATACTTGTTGAACAGATCCTGGGTTTTTTCTGGTTTTGATCACGTAGTAATGTGGGACCACACTGAAACAGTCAAATAAACCTGGTTTCGATTAATAGATTAGAGAATAATTCATGTTAGGTCTAGGTTAGGTCTGGGATTTGCTCTCATCAGGCTCATTCTTTCGCATATTTCTCATACTTGTTGAACGGATCCTGGGTTTTTACTGGTTTGGATCACGTAGTAATGTGGTACCACACTGAAACATTCAATAAACCTGGTCTTGATAAATATTTTAGAGGATAACGCATGTTAGGTCTGGGTTAGGTCTAGGATTTGCCCCCATCAGCTCATACTTTCGCATATTTATCATACTTCATGGCTGGATCCTGGGCTATTTCTGGATTGGATCACGTAGTAATGTGGTACCACACTGAAACAGTCAATTAAACCTGGTTGTGATCAATATTATAGAGAATAATTCATGTTAGGTCTAGGTTAGGTCTGGGATTTGCTCTCATCAGGCTCATACTTTCGCATTCTTCACATACTTGTTGAACGGATCCTGGGTTTTTACTGGTTTGGATCACGTAGTAATGTGGTACCACACTGAAACATTCAATAAACCTGGTCTTGATAAATATTTTAGAGGATAACGCATGTTAGGTCTGGGTTAGGTCTAGGATTTGCCCTCATCAGGCTCCTACTTTCGCATATTTCTCATACTTCATGGCTGGATCCTGGGCTATTTCCGGATTGGATCACATAGTAATGTGGTACCACACTGAAACAGTCAATTAAACCTGGTTTTGATCAATATTTTTGAGAATAATTCATGTTAGGTCTAGGTTAGGTCAGGGATTTGCTCTCATCAGGGTCATACTTTCGAAGTTTTAACATACATGTTGGTCTGATCGAGGGGTTTTTCTGCTGTGGATCACGTAGTAAAGTGGTACCACACTGAAACAGTCCATTAAACCTTGTTTGGATCAATATTTTTGAGGATAACGCATGTTAGGTCTAGGTTAGGCCGGGGATGTTCACTCATCAGACTCATACTTTCGCATTCTTCACATACTTGTTGAACGGATCCTGGGTTTTTACTGGTTTGGATCACGTAGTAATATGGTACCACACTGAAACATTCAATAAACCTGGTCTTGATAAATATTTTAGAGGATAACGCATGTTAGGTCTGGGTTAGGTCTAGGATTTGCCCTCATCAGGCTCCTACTTTCGCATATTTCTCATACTTCATGGCTGGATCCTGGGCTATTTCCGGATTGGATCACATAGTAATGTGGTACCACACTGAAACAGTCAATTAAACCTGGTTTTGATCAATATTTTTGAGAATAATTCATGTTAGGTCTAGGTTAGGTCAGGGATTTGCTCTCATCAGGCTCATTCTTTCGCATATTTCTCATACTTGATGGCTAGATCCTGGGCTTTTTCTGGATTGCATCGCGTAGTAATGAAGTACAACACTGAAACAGTCAATTAAACCTGGTTTCCATCAATATTTTAGAGGACAACGCATGTTAGGTCTAGGTTAGGTCTGGGATTTGCTCTCATCAGGGTCATACTGTCGCAGTTTTAACTTACTTGTTGAACGGATCCTGGGTTTTTTCTGGTTTGGTTCACGTAGTAATGTGGTACCACACTGAAACATTCAATTAAACCTCGTCTTGATAGATATTTTAGAGGATAACGCATGTTAGGTTTGGGTTAGGTCTAGGATTTGCCCTCATCAGGCTCATACTTTCGCATATTTCTTATTCTTCATGGCTAGATCCTGGGCTATTTCCGGATTGGATCACATAGTAATGTGGTACCACACTGAAACAGTCAATGAAACCTGGTTTCGATCAATATTTTAGAGGATAACGCATGTTAGGTCTAGGTTAGCCCTGGGATTTTCACTCATCAGACTCATACTTTCGCATTCTTCACATACTTGTTGAACTGATCCCGGGTTTTTTCTGGTTTGGATCACCTAGTAATGTGGTACCACACTGAAACGGTCGATTAAACCTGGTTTCGATCAATATTTTAGAGGATAACCCATGTTAGGTCTAGGTTAGCCCTGGGATTTTCACTCATCAGATTCATACTTTCGCATTCTTCACATACTTGTTCAACTGATCCTGGGTTTTTTCTGGTTTGGATCACGTAGTAATGTGGTACCACACTGAAACAGTCAATTAAACCTGGTTTCGATCAATATTTTAGAGAATAATTCATGTTAGGTCTAGGTTAGGTCTGGGATTTGCTGTCATCAGGCTCATTCTATCGCATATTTCTCATACTTGAGGACCAGATCCTGGGCTTTTTCAGGATTGCATCACGTAGTAATGAAGTACAACACTGAAACAGTCAATTAAACCTGGTTTCCATCAATATATTAGAGGACACCGCATGTTAGGTGTGGGATAGGTCTGGGATTTTCACTCATCAGACTCATACTTTCGCATTCTTCACATATTTGTTGAACGGATCCTGGGTTTTTTCTGGTTTGGATCACGTAGTAATGTGGCACCACAAAGAAACAATCAATTAAACCTGGTCTTGATAAATATTTTAGAGGATAACGCATGTTAGGTCTGGGATAGGTCTGGGATTTGCCCACATCAGGCTCATACTTTCGCGTTTTTCACATACTCGTTGAACAGATCCTGGGTTATTTTCTGGTTTGGATCACGTAGTAATGTGGTACCACACTGAAACAGTCGATTAAACCAGGTTTCGATCAATATTTTTGAGGATAACGCATGTTAGGTCAAGGTTAAGCCTGGTATTTTCACTCATCAGACTCATACCTTCGCATTCTTCTCATACTTGTTGAACGGATCCTGGGTTTTTTCTGGTTTGGATCACGTAGTAATGTGGGACCACACAGAAACAATCAATTAAACCTGGTCTTGATAAATATATTAGAGAATAATTCATGTTAGGTCTAGGTTAGGTCTGGGATTTGCTCTCATCAGGCTCATTCTTTCGCACATTTCTCATACTTGATGGCTAGATCCTGGGCTTTTTCTGGATTGCATCACGTAGTAATGAAGTACAACACTGAAACAGTCAATTAAACCTGGTTTCCATCAATATCTTAGAGGACAACGCAAGTTAGGTCTGGGATAGGTCTGGGATTTGCTCACATCAGGCTCATACTTTCGCGTTTTTCACATACTTGTTGAACAGATCCTGGGTTTTTTCTGGTTTTGATCACGTAGTAGTGTGGTACCACACTGAAACAGTCCATTAAACATGGTTTGGATCAACATTTTAGAGGATAACGCATGTTAGGTCTAGGTTAGGCCTGGGATTTTCACTCATCAGACTCATACTTTCGCATTCTTCACATACTTGTTGAACGGATCCTGGGTTTTTACTGGTTTGGATCACGTAGTAATGTGGGACCACACTGAAACAGTCAATTAAACCTGGTTTCGATCAATATATTGGAGAATAATTCATGTTAGGTCTAGGTTAGGTCTGGGATTTGCTCTCATCATGCTCATTCTTTCGCACATTTCTCATACTTGATGGCTAGATCCTGGGCTTTTTCTGGATTGCATCACGTAGTAATGAAGTACAACACTGAAACAGTCAATTAAACCTGGTTTCCATCAATATCTTAGAGGACAACGCAAGTTAGGTCTGGGATAGGTCTAGGATTTGCTCACATCAGGCTCATACTTTCGCGTTTTTCACATACTTGTTGAACAGATCCTGGGTTTTTTCTGGTTTTGATCACGTAGTAGTGTGGTACCACACTGAAACAGTCCATTAAACATGGTTTGGATCAACATTTTAGAGGATAACGCATGTTAGGTCTAGGTTAGGCCTGGGATTTTCACTCATCAGACTCATACTTTCGCATTCTTCACATACTTGTTGAACGGATCCTGGGTTTTTTCTGGTTTGGATCACGTAGTAATGTGGGACCACACTGAAACAGTCAATTAAACCTGGTTTCGATCAATATATTAGAGAATAATTCATGTTAGGTCTAGGTTAGGTCTGGGATTTGCTCCCATCAGGCTCATTCTTTCGCATATTTCTCATACTTGATGGCTAGATCCTGGGTTTTTTCTGGTTTGGATAACGTAGTAATGTGGGACCACACTGAAACAATCAATTAAACCTGGTCTTGATAAATGTTTTAGAGGATAACGCATGTTCGGTCTGGGATAGGTCTGGGATTTGCCCTCATCAGACTCATACTTTCGCACACTTCACATACTCGTTGAGCAGATCCTGGGTTATTTTCTGGTTTGGATCACATAGTAATGTGGTACCACACTGAAACAGTCGATTAAACCAGGTTTCGATCAATATTTTTGAGGATAACGCATGTTAGGTCTAGGTTAGGCCTGGGATTTTCACTCATCAGACTCATACTTTCGCATTCTTCTCATACTTGTTGAACGGATCCTGGGTTTTTTCTGGTTTGGATCACGTAGTAATGTGGGACCACACTGAAACAGTCAATTAAACCTGGTTTCGATCAATATATTAGAGAATAATTCATGGTAGGTCTAGGTTAGGTCTGGCATTTGTCCTCATCAGGCTCACACTTTCGCATATTTCTCATACTTCATGGCTGGATCCTGGGCTATTTCTGGATTGGATCACGTATTAATGTGGTACCACACTGAAACAGTCAATTAAACCTGGTTTTGATGAATATTTTAGAGAATAATTCATGTTAGGTCTAGGTTAGGCATGAGATTTGCTCTCATCAGGCTCATTCTTTCGCATATTTCTCATACTAGATGGCTAGATCCTGGGCTTTTTCTGGATTGCATCACGTAGTAATGAAGTACAACACTGAAACACTCAATTAAACCTGGTTTCGTTCAATATTATTGAGGATAACGCATGTTAGGTCTAGGTTAGGCCTGGGATTTTCACTCATCAGACTCATACTTTCGCATTCTTCACATACTTGTTGAACGGATCTTGGGTTTTTTCTGGTGTGGATCACGTAGTAATGTGGTACCACACTGAAACAATCAATTAAACCTGGTCTTGATAAATATTTTAGAGGATAACGCATGTTAGGTCTGGGTTAGGTCTAGGATTTGCCCCCATCAGGCTCATACTTTCGCATATTTCTCATACTTCATGGCTGGATCCTGGGCTATTTCTGGATTGGATCACGTAGTAATGTGGTACCACACTGAAACAGTCAATTAAACCTGGTTGTGATCAATATTATAGAGAATAATTCATGTTAGGTCTAGGTTAGGTCTGGGATTTGCTCTCATCAGGCTCATACTTTCGCATTCTTCACATACTTGTTGAACGGATCCTGGGTTTTTACTGGTTTGGGTCACGTAGTAATGTGGTACCACACTGAAACAGTCAATTAAACCTGGTTTCGATCAATATTTTAGAGAATAATTCATGTTAGGTCTAGGTTAGGTCTGGGATTTGCTGTCATCAGGCTCATTCTATCGCATATTTCTCATACTTGAGGGCTAGATCCTGGGCATTTTCAGGATTGCATCACGTAGTAATGAAGTACAACACTGAAACAGTCAATTAAACCTGGTTTCCATCAATATTTTAGAGGACATCGCATGTTAGGTGTGGGATAGGTCTGGGATTTTCACTCATCAGACTCATACTTTCGCATTCTTCACATATTTGTTGAACGGATCCTGGGTTTTTTCTGGTTTGGATCACGTAGTAATGTGGCACCACAAAGAAACAATCAATTAAACCTGGTCTTGATAAATATTTTAGAGGATAACGCATGTTAGGTCTGGGATAGGTCTGGGATTTGCTCACATCAGGCTCATACTTTCGCATATTTCTCATACTTCATGGCTGGATCCTGGGCTATTTCTGGATTGGATCACGTAGTAATGTGGTACCACACTGAAACAGTCAATTAAACCTGGTTGTGATCAATATTATAGAGAATAATTCATGTTAGGTCTAGGTTAGGTCTGGGATTTGCTCTCATCAGGCTCATACTTTCGCATTCTTCACATACTTGTTGAACGGATCCTGGGTTTTTACTGGTTTGGATCACGTAGTAATGTGGTACCACACTGAAACATTCAATAAACCTGGTCTTGATAAATATATTAGAGAATAATTCATGTTAGGTCTAGGTTAGGTCTGGGATTTGCTCTCATCAGGCTCATTCTTTCGCACATTTCTCATACTTGATGGCTAGATCCTGGGCTTTTTCTGGATTGCATCACGTAGTAATGAAGTACAACACTGAAACAGTCAATTAAACCTGGTTTCCATCAATATCTTAGAGGACAACGCAAGTTAGGTCTGGGATAGGTCTGGGATTTGCTCACATCAGGCTCATACTTTCGCGTTTTTCACATACTTGTTGAACAGATCCTGGGTTTTTTCTGGTTTTGATCACGTAGTAATGTGGGACCACACTGAAACAGTCAATTAAACCTGGTTTCGATTAATAGATTAGAGAATAATTCATGTTAGGTCTAGGTTAGGTCTGGGATTTGCTCTCATCAGGCTCATTCTTTCGCATATTTCTCATACTTGTTGAACGGATCCTGGGTTTTTACTGGTTTGGATCACGTAGTAATGTGGTACCACACTGAAACATTCAATAAACCTGGTCTTGATAAATATTTTAGAGGATAACGCATGTTAGGTCTGGGTTAGGTCTAGGATTTGCCCCCATCAGGCTCATACTTTCGCATATTTCTCATACTTCATGGCTGGATCCTGGGCTATTTCTGGATTGGATCACGTAGTAATGTGGTACCACACTGAAACAGTCAATTAAACCTGGTTGTGATCAATATTATAGAGAATAATTCATGTTAGGTCTAGGTTAGGTCTGGGATTTGCTCTCATCAGGCTCATACTTTCGCATTCTTCACATACTTGTTGAACGGATCCTGGGTTTTTACTGGTTTGGATCACGTAGTAATGTGGTACCACACTGAAACATTCAATAAACCTGGTCTTGATAAATATTTTAGAGGATAACGCATGTTAGGTCTGGGTTAGGTCTAGGATTTGCCCTCATCAGGCTCCTACTTTCGCATATTTCTCATACTTCATGGCTGGATCCTGGGCTATTTCCGGATTGGATCACATAGTAATGTGGTACCACACTGAAACAGTCAATTAAACCTGGTTTTGATCAATATTTTTGAGAATAATTCATGTTAGGTCTAGGTTAGGTCAGGGATTTGCTCTCATCAGGGTCATACTTTCGAAGTTTTAACATACATGTTGGTCTGATCGAGGGGTTTTTCTGCTGTGGATCACGTAGTAAAGTGGTACCACACTGAAACAGTCCATTAAACCTTGTTTGGATCAATATTTTTGAGGATAACGCATATTAGGTCTAGGTTAGGCCGGGGATTTTCACTCATCAGACTCATACTTTCGCATTCTTCACATATTTGTTGAACGGATCCTGGGTTTTTACTGGTTTGGATCACGTAGTAATGTGGTACCACACTGAAACATTCAATTAAACCTGGTTTCGATCAATATATTAGAGAATAATTCATGGTAGGTCTAGGTTAGGTCTGGGATTTGTCCTCATCAGGCTCACACTTTCGCATATTTCTCATACTTCATGGCTGGATCCTGGGCTATTTCTGGATTGGATCACGTATTAATGTGGTACCACACTGAAACAGTCAATTAAACCTGGTTTTGATGAATATTTTAGAGAATAATTCATGTTAGGTCTAGGTTAGGCATGAGATTTGCTCTCATCAGGCTCATTCTTTCGCATATTTCTCATACTAGATGGCTAGATCCTGGGCTTTTTCTGGATTGCATCACGTAGTAATGAAGTACAACACTGAAACACTCAATTAAACCTGGTTTCGTTCAATATTATTGAGGATAACGCATGTTAGGTCTAGGTTAGGCCTGGGATTTTCACTCATCAGACTCATACTTTCGCATTCTTCACATACTTGTTGAACGGATCTTGGGTTTTTTCTGGTGTGGATCACGTAGTAATGTGGTACCACACTGAAACAATCAATTAAACCTGGTCTTGATAAATATTTTAGAGGATAACGCATGTTAGGTCTGGGTTAGGTCTAGGATTTGCCCCCATCAGGCTCATACTTTCGCATATTTCTCATACTTCATGGCTGGATCCTGGGCTATTTCTGGATTGGATCACGTAGTAATGTGGTACCACACTGAAACAGTCAATTAAACCTGGTTGTGATCAATATTATAGAGAATAATTCATGTTAGGTCTAGGTTAAGCCTGGTATTTTCACTCATCAGACTCATACTTTCGCATTCTTCTCATACTTGTTGAACGGATCCTGGGTTTTTTCTGGTTTGGATCACGTAGTAATGTGGTACCACACTGAAACAGTCAATTAAACCTGGTTTCGATCAATATTTTAGAGAATAATTCATGTTAGGTCTAGGTTAGGTCTGGGATTTGCTGTCATCAGGCTCATTCTATCGCATATTTCTCATACTTGAGGGCTAGATCCTGGGCATTTTCAGGATTGCATCACGTAGTAATGAAGTACAACACTGAAACAGTCAATTAAACCTGGTTTCCATCAATATTTTAGAGGACATCGCATGTTAGGTGTGGGATAGGTCTGGGATTTTCACTCATCAGACTCATACTTTCGCATTCTTCACATACTTGTTGAACGGATCTTGGGTTTTTTCTGGTGTGGATCACGTAGTAATGTGGTACCACACTGAAACAATCAATTAAACCTGGTCTTGATAAATATTTTAGAGGATAACGCATGTTAGGTCTGGGTTAGGTCTAGGATTTGCCCCCATCAGGCTCATACTTTCGCATATTTCTCATACTTCATGGCTGGATCCTGGGCTATTTCTGGATTGGATCACGTAGTAATGTGGTACCACACTGAAACAGTCAATTAAACCTGGTTGTGATCAATATTATAGAGAATAATTCATGTTAGGTCTAGGTTAGGTCTGGGATTTGCTCTCATCAGGCTCATACTTTCGCATTCTTCACATACTTGTTGAACGGATCCTGGGTTTTTACTGGTTTGGGTCACGTAGTAATGTGGTACCACACTGAAACAGTCAATTAAACCTGGTTTCGATCAATATTTTAGAGAATAATTCATGTTAGGTCTAGGTTAGGTCTGGGATTTGCTGTCATCAGGCTCATTCTATCGCATATTTCTCATACTTGAGGGCTAGATCCTGGGCATTTTCAGGATTGCATCACGTAGTAATGAAGTACAACACTGAAACAGTCAATTAAACCTGGTTTCCATCAATATTTTAGAGGACATCGCATGTTAGGTGTGGGATAGGTCTGGGATTTTCACTCATCAGACTCATACTTTCGCATTCTTCACATATTTGTTGAACGGATCCTGGGTTTTTTCTGGTTTGGATCACGTAGTAATGTGGCACCACAAAGAAACAATCAATTAAACCTGGTCTTGATAAATATTTTAGAGGATAACGCATGTTAGGTCTGGGATAGGTCTGGGATTTGCCCACATCAGGCTCATACTTTCGCGTTTTTCACATACTCGTTGAACAGATCCTGGGTTATTTTCTGGTTTGGATCACGTAGTAATGTGGTACCACACTGAAACAGTCGATTAAACCAGGTTTCGATCAATATTTTTGAGGATAACGCATGTTAGGTCAAGGTTGAGCCTGGTATTTTCACTCATCAGACTCATACTTTCGCATTCTTCTCATACTTGTTGAACGGATCCTGGGTTTTTTCTGGTTTGGATCACGTAGTAATGTGGGACCACACAGAAACAATCAATTAAACCTGGTCTTGATAAATATATTAGAGAATAATTCATGTTAGGTCTAGGTTAGGTCTGGGATTTGCTCTCATCAGGCTCATTCTTTCGCACATTTCTCATACTTGATGGCTAGATCCTGGGCTTTTTCTGGATTGCATCACGTAGTAATGAAGTACAACACTGAAACAGTCAATTAAACCTGGTTTCCATCAATATCTTAGAGGACAACGCAAGTTAGGTCTGGGATAGGTCTGGGATTTGCTCACATCAGGCTCATACTTTCGCGTTTTTCACATACTTGTTGAACAGATCCTGGGTTTTTTCTGGTTTTGATCACGTAGTAATGTGGGACCACACTGAAACAGTCAATTAAACCTGGTTTCGATTAATAGATTAGAGAATAATTCATGTTAGGTCTAGGTTAGGTCTGGGATTTGCTCTCATCAGGCTCATTCTTTCGCATATTTCTCATACTTGTTGAACGGATCCTGGGTTTTTACTGGTTTGGATCACGTAGTAATGTGGTACCACACTGAAACATTCAATAAACCTGGTCTTGATAAATATTTTAGAGGATAACGCATGTTAGGTCAAGGTTGAGCCTGGTATTTTCACTCATCAGACTCATACTTTCGCATTCTTCTCATACTTGTTGAACGGATCCTGGGTTTTTTCTGGATTGGATCACGTAGTAATGTGGTACCACACTGAAACAGTCAATTAAACCTGGTTGTGATCAATATTATAGAGAATAATTCATGTTAGGTCTAGGTTAGGTCTAGGATTTGCTCTCATCAGGCTCATACTTTCGCATTCTTCACATACTTGTTGAACGGATCCTGGGTTTTTACTGGTTTGGATCACGTAGTAATGTGGTACCACACTGAAACATTCAATAAACCTGGTCTTGATAAATATTTTAGAGGATAACGCATGTTAGGTCTGGGTTAGGTCTAGGATTTGCCCTCATCAGGCTCCTACTTTCGCATATTTCTCATACTTCATGGCTGGATCCTGGGCTATTTCCGGATTGGATCACATAGTAATGTGGTACCACACTGAAACAGTCAATTAAACCTGGTTTTGATCAATATTTTTGAGAATAATTCATGTTAGGTCTAGGTTAGGTCAGGGATTTGCTCTCATCAGGGTCATACTTTCGAAGTTTTAACATACATGTTGGTCTGATCGAGGGGTTTTTCTGCTGTGGATCACGTAGTAAAGTGGTACCACACTGAAACAGTCCATTAAACCTTGTTTGGATCAATATTTTTGAGGATAACGCATATTAGGTCTAGGTTAGGCCGGGGATTTTCACTCATCAGACTCATACTTTCGCATTCTTCACATATTTGTTGAACGGATCCTGGGTTTTTACTGGTTTGGATCACGTAGTAATGTGGTACCACACTGAAACATTCAATTAAACCTGGTTTCGATCAATATATTAGAGAATAATTCATGGTAGGTCTAGGTTAGGTCTGGGATTTGTCCTCATCAGGCTCACACTTTCGCATATTTCTCATACTTCATGGCTGGATCCTGGGCTATTTCTGGATTGGATCACGTATTAATGTGGTACCACACTGAAACAGTCAATTAAACCTGGTTTTGATGAATATTTTAGAGAATAATTCATGTTAGGTCTAGGTTAGGCATGAGATTTGCTCTCATCAGGCTCATTCTTTCGCATATTTCTCATACTAGATGGCTAGATCCTGGGCTTTTTCTGGATTGCATCACGTAGTAATGAAGTACAACACTGAAACACTCAATTAAACCTGGTTTCGTTCAATATTATTGAGGATAACGCATGTTAGGTCTAGGTTAGGCCTGGGATTTTCACTCATCAGACTCATACTTTCGCATTCTTCACATACTTGTTGAACGGATCTTGGGTTTTTTCTGGTGTGGATCACGTAGTAATGTGGTACCACACTGAAACAATCAATTAAACCTGGTCTTGATAAATATTTTAGAGGATAACGCATGTTAGGTCTGGGTTAGGTCTAGGATTTGCCCCCATCAGGCTCATACTTTCGCATATTTCTCATACTTCATGGCTGGATCCTGGGCTATTTCTGGATTGGATCACGTAGTAATGTGGTACCACACTGAAACAGTCAATTAAACCTGGTTGTGATCAATATTATAGAGAATAATTCATGTTAGGTCTAGGTTAAGCCTGGTATTTTCACTCATCAGACTCATACTTTCGCATTCTTCTCATACTTGTTGAACGGATCCTGGGTTTTTTCTGGTTTGGATCACGTAGTAATGTGGTACCACACTGAAACAGTCAATTAAACCTGGTTTCGATCAATATTTTAGAGAATAATTCATGTTAGGTCTAGGTTAGGTCTGGGATTTGCTGTCATCAGGCTCATTCTATCGCACATTTCTCATACTTGAGGGCTAGATCCTGGGCATTTTCAGGATTGCATCACGTAGTAATGAAGTACAACACTGAAACAGTCAATTAAACCTGGTTTCCATCAATATTTTAGAGGACATCGCATGTTAGGTGTGGGATAGGTCTGGGATTTTCACTCATCAGACTCATACTTTCGCATTCTTCACATATTTGTTGAACGGATCCTGGGTTTTTTCTGGTTTGGATCACGTAGTAATGTGGCACCACAAAGAAACAATCAATTAAACCTGGTCTTGATAAATATTTTAGAGGATAACGCATGTTAGGTCTGGGATAGGTCTGGGATTTGCCCACATCAGGCTCATACTTTCGCGTTTTTCACATACTCGTTGAACAGATCCTGGGTTATTTTCTGGTTTGGATCACGTAGTAATGTGGTACCACACTGAAACAGTCGATTAAACCAGGTTTCGATCAATATTTTTGAGGATAACGCATGTTAGGTCAAGGTTAAGCCTGGTATTTTCACTCATCAGACTCATACTTTCGCATTCTTCTCATACTTGTTGAACGGATCCTGGGTTTTTTCTGGTTTGGATCACGTAGTAATGTGGGACCACACAGAAACAATCAATTAAACCTGGTCTTGATAAATATATTAGAGAATAATTCATGTTAGGTCTAGGTTAGGTCTGGGATTTGCTCTCATCAGGCTCATTCTTTCGCACATTTCTCATACTTGATGGCTAGATCCTGGGCTATTCTGGATTGCATCACGTAGTAATGAAGTACAACACTGAAACAGTCAATTAAACCTGGTTTCCATCAATATCTTAGAGGACAACGCAAGTTAGGTCTGGGATAGGTCTGGGATTTGCTCACATCAGGCTCATACTTTCGCGTTTTTCACATACTTGTTGAACAGATCCTGGGTTTTTTCTGGTTTTGATCACGTAGTAATGTGGGACCACACTGAAACAGTCAAATAAACCTGGTTTCGATTAATAGATTAGAGAATAATTCATGTTAGGTCTAGGTTAGGTCTGGGATTTGCTCTCATCAGGCTCATTCTTTCGCATATTTCTCATACTTGTTGAACGGATCCTGGGTTTTTACTGGTTTGGATCACGTAGTAATGTGGTACCACACTGAAACATTCAATAAACCTGGTCTTGATAAATATTTTAGAGGATAACGCATGTTAGGTCTGGGTTAGGTCTAGGATTTGCCCCCATCAGGCTCATACTTTCGCATATTTCTCATACTTCATGGCTGGATCCTGGGCCATTTCTGGATTGGATCACGTAGTAATGTGGTACCACACTGAAACAGTCAATTAAACCTGGTTATGATCAATATTATAGAGAATAATTCATGTTAGGTCTAGGTCAGGTCTGGGATTTGCTCTCATCGGGCTCATACTTTCGCATTCTTCACATACTTGTTGAACGGATCCTGGGTTTTTTCTGGATTGCATCACGTAGTAATGAAGTACAACACTGAAACACTCAATTAAACCTGGTTTCGTTCAATATTATTGAGGATAACGCATGTTAGGTCTAGGTTAGGCCTGGGATTTTCACTCATCAGACTCATACTTTCGCATTCTTCACATACTTGTTGAACGGATCTTGGGTTTTTTCTGGTGTGGATCACGTAGTAATGTGGTACCACACTGAAACAATCAATTAAACCTGGTCTTGATAAATATTTTAGAGGATAACGCATGTTAGGTCTGGGTTAGGTCTAGGATTTGCCCCCATCAGGCTCATACTTTCGCATATTTCTCATACTTCATGGCTGGATCCTGGGCTATTTCTGGATTGGATCACGTAGTAATGTGGTACCACACTGAAACAGTCAATTAAACCTGGTTGTGATCAATATTATAGAAAATAATTCATGTTAGGTCTAGGTTAGGTCTGGGATTTGCTCTCATCAGGCTCATACTTTCGCATTCTTCACATACTTGTTGAACGGATCCTGGGTTTTTACTGGTTTGGATCACGTAGTAATGTGGTACCACACTGAAACAGTCAATTAAACCTGGTTTCGATCAATATTTTAGAGAATAATTCATGTTAGGTCTAGGTTAGGTCTGGGATTTGCTGTCATCAGGCTCATTCTATCGCATATTTCTCATACTTGAGGGCTAGATCCTGGGCATTTTCAGGATTGCATCACGTAGTAATGAAGTACAACACTGAAACAGTCAATTAAACCTGGTTTCCATCAATATTTTAGAGGACATCGCATGTTAGGTGTGGGATAGGTCTGGGATTTTCACTCATCAGACTCATACTTTCGCATTCTTCACATATTTGTTGAACGGATCCTGGGTTTTTTCTGGTTTGGATCACGTAGTAATGTGGCACCACAAAGAAACAATCAATTAAACCTGGTCTTGATAAATATTTTAGAGGATAACGCATGTTAGGTCTGGGATAGGTCTGGGATTTGCCCACATCAGGCTCATACTTTCGCGTTTTTCACATACTCGTTGAACAGATCCTGGGTTATTTTCTGGTTTGGATCACGTAGTAATGTGGTACCACACTGAAACAGTCGATTAAACCAGGTTTCGATCAATATTTTTGAGGATAACGCATGTTAGGTCAAGGTTAAGCCTGGTATTTTCACTCATCAGACTCATACTTTCGCATTCTTCTCATACTTGTTGAACGGATCCTGGGTTTTTTCTGGTTTGGATCACGTAGTAATGTGGGACCACACAGAAACAATCAATTAAACCTGGTCTTGATAAATATATTAGAGAATAGTTCATGTTAGGTCTAGGTTAGGTCTGGGATTTGCTCTCATCAGGCTCATTCTTTCGCACATTTCTCATACTTGATGGCTAGATCCTGGGCTTTTTCTGGATTGCATCACGTAGTAATGAAGTACAACACTGAAACAGTCAATTAAACCTGGTTTCCATCAATATCTTAGAGGACAACGCAAGTTAGGTCTGGGATAGGTCTGGGATTTGCTCACATCAGGCTCATACTTTCGCGTTTTTCACATACTTGTTGAACAGATCCTGGGTTTTTTCTGGTTTTGATCACGTAGTAATGTGGGACCACACTGAAACAGTCAAATAAACCTGGTTTCGATTAATAGATTAGAGAATAATTCATGTTAGGTCTAGGTTAGGTCTGGGATTTGCTCTCATCAGGCTCATTCTTTCGCATATTTCTCATACTTGTTGAACGGATCCTGGGTTTTTACTGGTTTGGATCACGTAGTAATGTGGTACCACACTGAAACATTCAATAAACCTGGTCTTGATAAATATTTTAGAGGATAACGCATGTTAGGTCTGGGTTAGGTCTAGGATTTGCCCCCATCAGCTCATACTTTCGCATATTTATCATACTTCATGGCTGGATCCTGGGCTATTTCTGGATTGGATCACGTAGTAATGTGGTACCACACTGAAACAGTCAATTAAACCTGGTTGTGATCAATATTATAGAGAATAATTCATGTTAGGTCTAGGTTAGGTCTGGGATTTGCTCTCATCAGGCTCATACTTTCGCATTCTTCACA
Organism: Colletes latitarsis; assembly: GCF_051014445.1. Taxonomy (NCBI): domain Eukaryota; kingdom Metazoa; phylum Arthropoda; class Insecta; order Hymenoptera; family Colletidae; genus Colletes; species Colletes latitarsis. Next base: position 25,932,097 of record NW_027488365.1, on the reverse strand, counting down.
TACTTGTTGAACGGATCCTGGGTTTTTACTGGTTTGGATCACGTAGTAATGTGGTACCACACTGAAACATTCAATAAACCTGGTCTTGATAAATATTTTAGAGGATAACGCATGTTAGGTCTGGGTTAGGTCTAGGATTTGCCCTCATCAGGCTCCTACTTTCGCATATTTCTCATACTTCATGGCTGGATCCTGGGCTATTTCCGGATTGGATCACATAGTAATGTGGTACCACACTGAAACAGTCAATTAAACCTGGTTTTGATCAATATTTTTGAGAATAATTCATGTTAGGTCTAGGTTAGGTCAGGGATTTGCTCTCATCAGGGTCATACTTTCGAAGTTTTAACATACATGTTGGTCTGATCGAGGGGTTTTTCTGCTGTGGATCACGTAGTAAAGTGGTACCACACTGAAACAGTCCATTAAACCTTGTTTGGATCAATATTTTTGAGGATAACGCATGTTAGGTCTAGGTTAGGCCGGGGATGTTCACTCATCAGACTCATACTTTCGCATTCTTCACATACTTGTTGAACGGATCCTGGGTTTTTACTGGTTTGGATCACGTAGTAATATGGTACCACACTGAAACATTCAATAAACCTGGTCTTGATAAATATTTTAGAGGATAACGCATGTTAGGTCTGGGTTAGGTCTAGGATTTGCCCTCATCAGGCTCCTACTTTCGCATATTTCTCATACTTCATGGCTGGATCCTGGGCTATTTCCGGATTGGATCACATAGTAATGTGGTACCACACTGAAACAGTCAATTAAACCTGGTTTTGATCAATATTTTTGAGAATAATTCATGTTAGGTCTAGGTTAGGTCAGGGATTTGCTCTCATCAGGCTCATTCTTTCGCATATTTCTCATACTTGATGGCTAGATCCTGGGCTTTTTCTGGATTGCATCGCGTAGTAATGAAGTACAACACTGAAACAGTCAATTAAACCTGGTTTCCATCAATATTTTAGAGGACAACGCATGTTAGGTCTAGGTTAGGTCTGGGATTTGCTCTCATCAGGGTCATACTGTCGCAGTTTTAACTTACTTGTTGAACGGATCCTGGGTTTTTTCTGGTTTGGTTCACGTAGTAATGTGGTACCACACTGAAACATTCAATTAAACCTCGTCTTGATAGATATTTTAGAGGATAACGCATGTTAGGTTTGGGTTAGGTCTAGGATTTGCCCTCATCAGGCTCATACTTTCGCATATTTCTTATTCTTCATGGCTAGATCCTGGGCTATTTCCGGATTGGATCACATAGTAATGTGGTACCACACTGAAACAGTCAATGAAACCTGGTTTCGATCAATATTTTAGAGGATAACGCATGTTAGGTCTAGGTTAGCCCTGGGATTTTCACTCATCAGACTCATACTTTCGCATTCTTCACATACTTGTTGAACTGATCCCGGGTTTTTTCTGGTTTGGATCACCTAGTAATGTGGTACCACACTGAAACGGTCGATTAAACCTGGTTTCGATCAATATTTTAGAGGATAACCCATGTTAGGTCTAGGTTAGCCCTGGGATTTTCACTCATCAGATTCATACTTTCGCATTCTTCACATACTTGTTCAACTGATCCTGGGTTTTTTCTGGTTTGGATCACGTAGTAATGTGGTACCACACTGAAACAGTCAATTAAACCTGGTTTCGATCAATATTTTAGAGAATAATTCATGTTAGGTCTAGGTTAGGTCTGGGATTTGCTGTCATCAGGCTCATTCTATCGCATATTTCTCATACTTGAGGGCCAGATCCTGGGCTTTTTCAGGATTGCATCACGTATTAATGAAGTACAACACTGAAACAGTCAATTAAACCTGGTTTCCATCAATATATTAGAGGACACCGCATGTTAGGTGTGGGATAGGTCTGGGATTTTCACTCATCAGACTCATACTTTCGCATTCTTCACATATTTGTTGAACGGATCCTGGGTTTTTTCTGGTTTGGATCACGTAGTAATGTGGCACCACAAAGAAACAATCAATTAAACCTGGTCTTGATAAATATTTTAGAGGATAACGCATGTTAGGTCTGGGATAGGTCTGGGATTTGCCCACATCAGGCTCATACTTTCGCGTTTTTCACATACTCGTTGAACAGATCCTGGGTTATTTTCTGGTTTGGATCACGTAGTAATGTGGTACCACACTGAAACAGTCGATTAAACCAGGTTTCGATCAATATTTTTGAGGATAACGCATGTTAGGTCAAGGTTAAGCCTGGTATTTTCACTCATCAGACTCATACCTTCGCATTCTTCTCATACTTGTTGAACGGATCCTGGGTTTTTTCTGGTTTGGATCACGTAGTAATGTGGGACCACACAGAAACAATCAATTAAACCTGGTCTTGATAAATATATTAGAGAATAATTCATGTTAGGTCTAGGTTAGGTCTGGGATTTGCTCTCATCAGGCTCATTCTTTCGCACATTTCTCATACTTGATGGCTAGATCCTGGGCTTTTTCTGGATTGCATCACGTAGTAATGAAGTACAACACTGAAACAGTCAATTAAACCTGGTTTCCATCAATATCTTAGAGGACAACGCAAGTTAGGTCTGGGATAGGTCTGGGATTTGCTCACATCAGGCTCATACTTTCGCGTTTTTCACATACTTGTTGAACAGATCCTGGGTTTTTTCTGGTTTTGATCACGTAGTAGTGTGGTACCACACTGAAACAGTCCATTAAACATGGTTTGGATCAATATTTTTGAGGATAACGCATGTTAGGTCTAGGTTAGGCCTGGGATTTTCACTCATCAGACTCATACTTTCGCATTCTTCTCATACTTGTTGAACGGATCCTGGGTTTTTTCTGGTTTGGATCTCGTAGTAATGTGGGACCACACTGAAACAGTCAATTAAACCTGGTTTCGATCAATATATTAGAGAATAATTCATGTTAGGTCTAGGTTAGGTCTGGGATTTGTCCTCATCAGGCTCACACTTTCGCATATTTCTCATACTTCATGGCTGGATCCTGGGCTATTTCTGGATTGGATCACGTATTAATGTGGTACCACACTGAAACAGTCAATTAAACCTGGTTTTGATGAATATTTTAGAGAATAATTCATGTTAGGTCTAGGTTAGGCACGAGATTTGCTCTCATCAGGCTCATTCTTTCGCATATTTCTCATACTAGATGGCTAGATCCTGGGCTTTTTCTGGATTGCATCACGTAGTAATGAAGTACAACACTGAAACACTCAATTAAACCTGGTTTCGTTCAATATTATTGAGGATAACGCATGTTAGGTGTAGGTTAGGCCTGGTATTTTCACTCATCAGACTCATACTTTCGCATTCTTCACATACTTGTTGAACGGATCTTGGGTTTTTTCTGGTGTGGATCACGTAGTAATGTGGTACCACACTGAAACAATCAATTAAACCTGGTTTTGATAAATATTTTAGAGGATAACGCATGTTAGGTCTGGGTTAGGTCTAGGATTTGCCCCCATCAGGCTCATACTTTCGCATATTTCTCATACTTCATGGCTGGATCCTGGGCTATTTCTGGATTGGATCACGTAGTAATGAAGTACAACACTGAAACAGTCAATTAAACCTGGTTTCCATCAATATCTTAGAGGACAACGCAAGTTAGGTCTGGGATAGGTCTGGGATTTGCTCACATCAGGCTCATACTTTCGCGTTTTTCACATACTTGTTGAACAGATCCTGGGTTTTTTCTGGTTTTGATCACGTAGTAATGTGGGACCACACTGAAACAGTCAAATAAACCTGGTTTCGATTAATAGATTAGAGAATAATTCATGTTAGGTCTAGGTTAGGTCTGGGATTTGCTCTCATCAGGCTCATTCTTTCGCATATTTCTCATACTTGTTGAACGGATCCTGGGTTTTTACTGGTTTGGATCACGTAGTAATGTGGTACCACACTGAAACATTCAATAAACCTGGTCTTGCTAAATATTTTAGAGGATATCGCATGTTAGGTCTGGGTTAGGTCTAGGATTTGCCCCCATCAGGCTCATACTTTCGCATATTTCTCATACTTCATGGCTGGATCCTGGGCTATTTCTGGATTGGATCACGTAGTAATGTGGTACCACACTGAAACAGTCAATTAAACCTGGTTGTGATCAATATTATAGAGAATAATTCATGTTAGGTCTAGGTTAGGTCTGGGATTTGCTCTCATCAGGCTCATACTTTCGCATTCTTCACATACTTGTTGAACGGATCCTGGGTTTTTACTGGTTTGGATCACGTAGTAATGTGGTACCACACTGAAACATTCAATAAACCTGGTCTTGATAAATATTTTAGAGGATAACGCATGTTAGGTCTGGGTTAGGTCTAGGATTTGCCCTCATCAGGCTCCTACTTTCGCATATTTCTCATACTTCATGGCTGGATCCTGGGCTATTTCCGGATTGGATCACATAGTAATGTGGTACCACACTGAAACAGTCAATTAAACCTGGTTTTGATCAATATTTTTGAGAATAATTCATGTTAGGTCTAGGTTAGGTCAGGGATTTGCTCTCATCAGGCTCATTCTTTCGCATATTTCTCATACTTGATGGCTAGATCCTGGGCTTTTTCTGGATTGCATCGCGTAGTAATGAAGTACAACACTGAAACAGTCAATTAAACCTGGTTTCCATCAATATTTTAGAGGACAACGCATGTTAGGTCTAGGTTAGGTCTGGGATTTGCTCTCATCAGGGTCATACTGTCGCAGTTTTAACTTACTTGTTGAACGGATCCTGGGTTTTTTCTGGTTTGGTTCACGTAGTAATGTGGTACCACACTGAAACATTCAATTAAACCTCGTCTTGATAGATATTTTAGAGGATAACGCATGTTAGGTTTGGGTTAGGTCTAGGATTTGCCCTCATCAGGCTCATACTTTCGCATATTTCTTATTCTTCATGGCTAGATCCTGGGCTATTTCCGGATTGGATCACATAGTAATGTGGTACCACACTGAAACAGTCAATGAAACCTGGTTTCGATCAATATTTTAGAGGATAACGCATGTTAGGTCTAGGTTAGCCCTGGGATTTTCACTCATCAGACTCATACTTTCGCATTCTTCACATACTTGTTGAACTGATCCCGGGTTTTTTCTGGTTTGGATCACCTAGTAATGTGGTACCACACTGAAACGGTCGATTAAACCTGGTTTCGATCAATATTTTAGAGGATAACCCATGTTAGGTCTAGGTTAGCCCTGGGATTTTCACTCATCAGATTCATACTTTCGCATTCTTCACATACTTGTTCAACTGATCCTGGGTTTTTTCTGGTTTGGATCACGTAGTAATGTGGTACCACACTGAAACAGTCAATTAAACCTGGTTTCGATCAATATTTTAGAGAATAATTCATGTTAGGTCTAGGTTAGGTCTGGGATTTGCTGTCATCAGGCTCATTCTATCGCATATTTCTCATACTTGAGGGCCAGATCCTGGGCTTTTTCAGGATTGCATCACGTAGTAATGAAGTACAACACTGAAACAGTCAATTAAACCTGGTTTCCATCAATATATTAGAGGACACCGCATGTTAGGTGTGGGATAGGTCTGGGATTTTCACTCATCAGACTCATACTTTCGCATTCTTCACATATTTGTTGAACGGATCCTGGGTTTTTTCTGGTTTGGATCACGTAGTAATGTGGCACCACAAAGAAACAATCAATTAAACCTGGTCTTGATAAATATTTTAGAGGATAACGCATGTTAGGTCTGGGATAGGTCTGGGATTTGCCCACATCAGGCTCATACTTTCGCGTTTTTCACATACTCGTTGAACAGATCCTGGGTTATTTTCTGGTTTGGATCACGTAGTAATGTGGTACCACACTGAAACAGTCGATTAAACCAGGTTTCGATCAATATTTTTGAGGATAACGCATGTTAGGTCAAGGTTAAGCCTGGTATTTTCACTCATCAGACTCATACCTTCGCATTCTTCTCATACTTGTTGAACGGATCCTGGGTTTTTTCTGGTTTGGATCACGTAGTAATGTGGGACCACACAGAAACAATCAATTAAACCTGGTCTTGATAAATATATTAGAGAATAATTCATGTTAGGTCTAGGTTAGGTCTGGGATTTGCTCTCATCAGGCTCATTCTTTCGCACATTTCTCATACTTGATGGCTAGATCCTGGGCTTTTTCTGGATTGCATCACGTAGTAATGAAGTACAACACTGAAACAGTCAATTAAACCTGGTTTCCATCAATATCTTAGAGGACAACGCAAGTTAGGTCTGGGATAGGTCTGGGATTTGCTCACATCAGGCTCATACTTTCGCGTTTTTCACATACTTGTTGAACAGATCCTGGGTTTTTTCTGGTTTTGATCACGTAGTAGTGTGGTACCACACTGAAACAGTCCATTAAACATGGTTTGGATCAATATTTTTGAGGATAACGCATGTTAGGTCAAGGTTAAGCCTGGTATTTTCACTCATCAGACTCATACCTTCGCATTCTTCTCATACTTGTTGAACGGATCCTGGGTTTTTTCTGGTTTGGATCTCGTAGTAATGTGGGACCACACTGAAACAGTCAATTAAACCTGGTTTCGATCAATATATTAGAGAATAATTCATGTTAGGTCTAGGTTAGGTCTGGGATTTGTCCTCATCAGGCTCACACTTTCGCATATTTCTCATACTTCATGGCTGGATCCTGGGCTATTTCTGGATTGGATCACGTATTAATGTGGTACCACACTGAAACAGTCAATTAAACCTGGTTTTGATGAATATTTTAGAGAATAATTCATGTTAGGTCTAGGTTAGGCACGAGATTTGCTCTCATCAGGCTCATTCTTTCGCATATTTCTCATACTAGATGGCTAGATCCTGGGCTTTTTCTGGATTGCATCACGTAGTAATGAAGTACAACACTGAAACACTCAATTAAACCTGGTTTCGTTCAATATTATTGAGGATAACGCATGTTAGGTGTAGGTTAGGCCTGGTATTTTCACTCATCAGACTCATACTTTCGCATTCTTCACATACTTGTTGAACGGATCTTGGGTTTTTTCTGGTGTGGATCACGTAGTAATGTGGTACCACACTGAAACAATCAATTAAACCTGGTTTTGATAAATATTTTAGAGGATAACGCATGTTAGGTCTGGGTTAGGTCTAGGATTTGCCCCCATCAGGCTCATACTTTCGCATATTTCTCATACTTCATGGCTGGATCCTGGGCTATTTCTGGATTGGATCACGTAGTAATGAAGTACAACACTGAAACAGTCAATTAAACCTGGTTTCCATCAATATCTTAGAGGACAACGCAAGTTAGGTCTGGGATAGGTCTGGGATTTGCTCACATCAGGCTCATACTTTCGCGTTTTTCACATACTTGTTGAACAGATCCTGGGTTTTTTCTGGTTTTGATCACGTAGTAATGTGGGACCACACTGAAACAGTCAAATAAACCTGGTTTCGATTAATAGATTAGAGAATAATTCATGTTAGGTCTAGGTTAGGTCTGGGATTTGCTCTCATCAGGCTCATTCTTTCGCATATTTCTCATACTTGTTGAACGGATCCTGGGTTTTTACTGGTTTGGATCACGTAGTAATGTGGTACCACACTGAAACATTCAATAAACCTGGTCTTGCTAAATATTTTAGAGGATATCGCATGTTAGGTCTGGGTTAGGTCTAGGATTTGCCCCCATCAGGCTCATACTTTCGCATATTTCTCATACTTCATGGCTGGATCCTGGGCTATTTCTGGATTGGATCACGTAGTAATGGGGTACCACACTGAAGCAGTCAATTAAACCTGGTTGTGATCAATATTATAGAGAATAATTCATGTTAGGTCTAGGTTAGGTCTGGGATTTGCTCTCATCAGGCTCATACTTTCGCATTCTTCACATACTTGTTGAACGGATCCTGGGTTTTTACTGGTTTGGATCACGTAGTAATGTGGTACCACACTGAAACATTCAATAAACCTGGTCTTGATAAATATTTTAGAGGATAACGCATGTTAGGTCTGGGTTAGGTCTAGGATTTGCCCTCATCAGGCTCCTACTTTCGCATATTTCTCATACTTCATGGCTGGATCCTGGGCTATTTCCGGATTGGATCACATAGTAATGTGGTACCACACTGAAACAGTCAATTAAACCTGGTTTTGATCAATATTTTTGAGAATAATTCATGTTAGGTCTAGGTTAGGTCAGGGATTTGCTCTCATCAGGGTCATACTTTCGAAGTTTTAACATACATGTTGGTCTGATCGAGGGGTTTTTCTGCTGTGGATCACGTAGTAAAGTGGTACCACACTGAAACAGTCCATTAAACCTTGTTTGGATCAATATTTTTGAGGATAACGCATGTTAGGTCTAGGTTAGGCCGGGGATTTTCACTCATCAGACTCATACTTTCGCATTCTTCACATACTTGTTGAACGGATCCTGGGTTTTTACTGGTTTGGATCACGTAGTAATATGGTACCACACTGAAACATTCAATAAACCTGGTCTTGATAAATATTTTAGAGGATAACGCATGTTAGGTCTGGGTTAGGTCTAGGATTTGCCCTCATCAGGCTCCTACTTTCGCATATTTCTCATACTTCATGGCTGGATCCTGGGCTATTTCCGGATTGGATCACATAGTAATGTGGTACCACACTGAAACAGTCAATTAAACCTGGTTTTGATCAATATTTTTGAGAATAATTCATGTTAGGTCTAGGTTAGGTCAGGGATTTGCTCTCATCAGGCTCATTCTTTCGCATATTTCTCATACTTGATGGCTAGATCCTGGGCTTTTTCTGGATTGCATCGCGTAGTAATGAAGTACAACACTGAAACAGTCAATTAAACCTGGTTTCCATCAATATTTTAGAGGACAACGCATGTTAGGTCTAGGTTAGGTCTGGGATTTGCTCTCATCAGGGTCATACTGTCGCAGTTTTAACTTACTTGTTGAACGGATCCTGGGTTTTTTCTGGTTTGGTTCACGTAGTAATGTGGTACCACACTGAAACATTCAATTAAACCTCGTCTTGATAGATATTTTAGAGGATAACGCATGTTAGGTTTGGGTTAGGTCTAGGATTTGCCCTCATCAGGCTCATACTTTCGCATATTTCTTATTCTTCATGGCTAGATCCTGGGCTATTTCCGGATTGGATCACATAGTAATGTGGTACCACACTGAAACAGTCAATGAAACCTGGTTTCGATCAATATTTTAGAGGATAACGCATGTTAGGTCTAGGTTAGCCCTGGGATTTTCACTCATCAGACTCATACTTTCGCATTCTTCACATACTTGTTGAACTGATCCCGTGTTTTTTCTGGTTTGGATCACCTAGTAATGTGGTACCACACTGAAACGGTCGATTAAACCTGGTTTCGATCAATATTTTAGAGGATAACCCATGTTAGGTCTAGGTTAGCCCTGGGATTTTCACTCATCAGATTCATACTTTCGCATTCTTCACATACTTGTTGAACTGATCCTGGGTTTTTTCTGGTTTGGATCACGTAGTAATGTGGTACCACACTGAAACAGTCAATTAAACCTGGTTTCGATCAATATTTTAGAGAATAATTCATGTTAGGTCTAGGTTAGGTCTGGGATTTGCTGTCATCAGGCTCATTCTATCGCATATTTCTCATACTTGAGGGCCAGATCCTGGGCTTTTTCAGGATTGCATCACGTAGTAATGAAGTACAACACTGAAACAGTCAATTAAACCTGGTTTCCATCAATATATTAGAGGACACCGCATGTTAGGTGTGGGATAGGTCTGGGATTTTCACTCATCAGACTCATACTTTCGCATTCTTCACATATTTGTTGAACGGATCCTGGGTTTTTTCTGGTTTGGATCACGTAGTAATGTGGCACCACAAAGAAACAATCAATTAAACCTGGTCTTGATAAATATTTTAGAGGATAACGCATGTTAGGTCTGGGATAGGTCTGGGATTTGCCCACATCAGGCTCATACTTTCGCGTTTTTCACATACTCGTTGAACAGATCCTGGGTTATTTTCTGGTTTGGATCACGTAGTAATGTGGTACCACACTGAAACAGTCGATTAAACCAGGTTTCGATCAATATTTTTGAGGATAACGCATGTTAGGTCAAGGTTAAGCCTGGTATTTTCACTCATCAGACTCATACCTTCGCATTCTTCTCATACTTGTTGAACGGATCCTGGGTTTTTTCTGGTTTGGATCACGTAGTAATGTGGGACCACACAGAAACAATCAATTAAACCTGGTCTTGATAAATATATTAGAGAATAATTCATGTTAGGTCTAGGTTAGGTCTGGGATTTGCTCTCATCAGGCTCATTCTTTCGCACATTTCTCATACTTGATGGCTAGATCCTGGGCTTTTTCTGGATTGCATCACGTAGTAATGAAGTACAACACTGAAACAGTCAATTAAACCTGGTTTCCATCAATATCTTAGAGGACAACGCAAGTTAGGTCTGGGATAGGTCTGGGATTTGCTCACATCAGGCTCATACTTTCGCGTTTTTCACATACTTGTTGAACAGATCCTGGGTTTTTTCTGGTTTTGATCACGTAGTAGTGTGGTACCACACTGAAACAGTCCATTAAACATGGTTTGGATCAACATTTTAGAGGATAACGCATGTTAGGTCTAGGTTAGGCCTGGGATTTTCACTCATCAGACTCATACTTTCGCATTCTTCACATACTTGTTGAACGGATCCTGGGTTTTTACTGGTTTGGATCACGTAGTAATGTGGGACCACACTGAAACAGTCAATTAAACCTGGTTTCGATCAATATATTGGAGAATAATTCATGTTAGGTCTAGGTTAGGTCTGGGATTTGCTCTCATCAGGCTCATTCTTTCGCATATTTCTCATACTTGATGGCTAGATCCTGGGTTTTTTCTGGTTTGGATCACGTAGTAATGTGGGACCACACTGAAACAGTCAATTAAACCTGGTCTTGATAAATATTTTAGAGGATCACGCATGTTAGGTCTGGGATAGGTCTGGGATTTGCCCTCATCAGACTCATACTTTCGCACACTTCACATACTCGTTGAGCAGATCCTGGGTTATTTTCTGGTTTGGATCACATAGTAATGTGGTACCACACTGAAACAGTCGATTAAACCAGGTTTCGATCAATATTTTTGAGGATAACGCATGTTAGGTCTAGGTTAGGCCTGGGATTTTCACTCATCAGACTCATACTTTCGCATTCTTCTCATACTTGTTGAACGGATCCTGGGTTTTTTCTGGTTTGGATCTCGTAGTAATGTGGGACCACACTGAAACAGTCAATTAAACCTGGTTTCGATCAATATATTAGAGAATAATTCATGTTAGGTCTAGGTTAGGTCTGGGATTTGTCCTCATCAGGCTCACACTTTCGCATATTTCTCATACTTCATGGCTGGATCCTGGGCTATTTCTGGATTGGATCACGTATTAATGTGGTACCACACTGAAACAGTCAATTAAACCTGGTTTTGATGAATATTTTAGAGAATAATTCATGTTAGGTCTAGGTTAGGCACGAGATTTGCTCTCATCAGGCTCATTCTTTCGCATATTTCTCATACTAGATGGCTAGATCCTGGGCTTTTTCTGGATTGCATCACGTAGTAATGAAGTACAACACTGAAACACTCAATTAAACCTGGTTTCGTTCAATATTATTGAGGATAACGCATGTTAGGTCTAGGTTAGGCCTGGTATTTTCACTCATCAGACTCATACTTTCGCATTCTTCACATACTTGTTGAACGGATCTTGGGTTTTTTCTGGTGTGGATCACGTAGTAATGTGGTACCACACTGAAACAATCAATTAAACCTGGTTTTGATAAATATTTTAGAGGATAACGCATGTTAGGTTTGGGTTAGGTCTAGGATTTGCCCTCATCAGGCTCATACTTTCGCATATTTCTTATTCTTCATGGCTAGATCCTGGGCTATTTCCGGATTGGATCACATAGTAATGTGGTACCACACTGAAACAGTCAATGAAACCTGGTTTCGATCAATATTTTAGAGGATAACGCATGTTAGGTCTAGGTTAGCCCTGGGATTTTCACTCATCAGACCCATACTTTCGCATTCTTCACATACTTGTTGAACTGATCCCGTGTTTTTTCTGGTTTGGATCACCTAGTAATGTGGTACCACACTGAAACGGTCGATTAAACCTGGTTTCGATCAATATTTTAGAGGATAACCCATGTTAGGTCTAGGTTAGCCCTGGGATTTTCACTCATCAGATTCATACTTTCGCATTCTTCACATACTTGTTGAACTGATCCTGGGTTTTTTCTGGTTTGGATCACGTAGTAATGTGGTACCACACTGAAACAGTCAATTAAACCTGGTTTCGATCAATATTTTAGAGAATAATTCATGTTAGGTCTAGGTTAGGTCTGGGATTTGCTGTCATCAGGCTCATTCTATCGCATATTTCTCATACTTGAGGGCCAGATCCTGGGCTTTTTCAGGATTGCATCACGTAGTAATGAAGTACAACACTGAAACAGTCAATTAAACCTGGTTTCCATCAATATATTAGAGGACACCGCATGTTAGGTGTGGGATAGGTCTGGGATTTTCACTCATCAGACTCATACTTTCGCATTCTTCACATATTTGTTGAACGGATCCTGGGTTTTTTCTGGTTTGGATCACGTAGTAATGTGGCACCACAAAGAAACAATCAATTAAACCTGGTCTTGATAAATATTTTAGAGGATAACGCATGTTAGGTCTGGGATAGGTCTGGGATTTGCCCACATCAGGCTCATACTTTCGCGTTTTTCACATACTCGTTGAACAGATCCTGGGTTATTTTCTGGTTTGGATCACGTAGTAATGTGGTACCACACTGAAACAGTCGATTAAACCAGGTTTCGATCAATATTTTTGAGGATAACGCATGTTAGGTCAAGGTTAAGCCTGGTATTTTCACTCATCAGACTCATACCTTCGCATTCTTCTCATACTTGTTGAACGGATCCTGGGTTTTTTCTGGTTTGGATCACGTAGTAATGTGGGACCACACAGAAACAATCAATTAAACCTGGTCTTGATAAATATATTAGAGAATAATTCATGTTAGGTCTAGGTTAGGTCTGGGATTTGCTCTCATCAGGCTCATTCTTTCGCACATTTCTCATACTTGATGGCTAGATCCTGGGCTTTTTCTGGATTGCATCACGTAGTAATGAAGTACAACACTGAAACAGTCAATTAAACCTGGTTTCCATCAATATCTTAGAGGACAACGCAAGTTAGGTCTGGGATAGGTCTGGGATTTGCTCACATCAGGCTCATACTTTCGCGTTTTTCACATACTTGTTGAACAGATCCTGGGTTTTTTCTGGCTTTGATCACGTAGTAGTGTGGTACCACACTGAAACAGTCCATTAAACATGGTTTGGATCAACATTTTAGAGGATAACGCATGTTAGGTCTAGGTTAGGCCTGGGATTTTCACTCATCAGACTCATACTTTCGCATTCTTCACATACTTGTTGAACGGATCCTGGGTTTTTACTGGTTTGGATCACGTAGTAATGTGGGACCACACTGAAACAGTCAATTAAACCTGGTTTCGATCAATATATTGGAGAATAATTCATGTTAGGTCTAGGTTAGGTCTGGGATTTGCTCTCATCAGGCTCATTCTTTCGCATATTTCTCATACTTGATGGCTAGATCCTGGGTTTTTTCTGGTTTGGATCACGTAGTAATGTGGGACCACACTGAAACAGTCAATTAAACCTGGTCTTGATAAATATTTTAGAGGATCACGCATGTTAGGTCTGGGATAGGTCTGGGATTTGCCCTCATCAGACTCATACTTTCGCACACTTCACATACTCGTTGAGCAGATCCTGGGTTATTTTCTGGTTTGGATCACATAGTAATGTGGTACCACACTGAAACAGTCGATTAAACCAGGTTTCGATCAATATTTTTGAGGATAACGCATGTTAGGTCTAGGTTAGGCCTGGGATTTTCACTCATCAGACTCATACTTTCGCATTCTTCTCATACTTGTTGAACGGATCCTGGGTTTTTTCTGGTTTGGATCTCGTAGTAATGTGGGACCACACTGAAACAGTCAATTAAACCTGGTTTCGATCAATATATTAGAGAATAATTCATGTTAGGTCTAGGTTAGGTCTGGGATTTGTCCTCATCAGGCTCACACTTTCGCATATTTCTCATACTTCATGGCTGGATCCTGGGCTATTTCTGGATTGGATCACGTATTAATGTGGTACCACACTGAAACAGTCAATTAAACCTGGTTTTGATGAATATTTTAGAGAATAATTCATGTTAGGTCTAGGTTAGGCACGAGATTTGCTCTCATCAGGCTCATTCTTTCGCATATTTCTCATACTAGATGGCTAGATCCTGGGCTTTTTCTGGATTGCATCACGTAGTAATGAAGTACAACACTGAAACACTCAATTAAACCTGGTTTCGTTCAATATTATTGAGGATAACGCATGTTAGGTCTAGGTTAGGCCTGGTATTTTCACTCATCAGACTCATACTTTCGCATTCTTCACATACTTGTTGAACGGATCTTGGGTTTTTTCTGGTGTGGATCACGTAGTAATGTGGTACCACACTGAAACAATCAATTAAACCTGGTTTTGATAAATATTTTAGAGGATAACGCATGTTAGGTCTGGGTTAGGTCTAGGATTTGCCCCCATCAGGCTCATACTTTCGCATATTTCTCATACTTCATGGCTGGATCCTGGGCTATTTCTGGATTGGATCACGTAGTAATGTGGTACCACACTGAAACAGTCAGTTAAACCTGGTTGTGATGAATATTTTAGAGAATAATTCATGTTAGGTCTAGGTTAGGCATGAGATTTGCTCTCATCAGGCTCATTCTTTCGCATATTTCTCATACTAGATGGCTAGATCCTGGGCTTTTTCTGGATTGCATCACGTAGTAATGAAGTACAACACTGAAACACTCAATTAAACCTGGTTTCGTTCAATATTATAGAGAATAATTCATGTTAGGTCTAGGTTAGGTCTGGGATTTGCTCTCATCAGGCTCATACTTTCGCATTCTTCACATACTCGTTGAACGGATCCTGGGTTTTTACTGGTTTGGATCACGTAGTAATGTGGTACCACACTGAAACAGTCAATTAAACCTGGTTTCGATCAATATTTTAGAGAATAATTCATGTTAGGTCTAGGTTAGGTCTGGGATTTGCTGTCATCAGGCTCATTCTATCGCATATTTCTCATACTTGAGGGCTAGATCCTGGGCATTTTCAGGATTGCATCACGTAGTAATGAAGTACAACACTGAAGCAGCCAATTAAACCTGGTTTCCATCAATATTTTAGAGGACATCGCATGTTAGGTGTGGGATAGGTCTGGGATTTTCACTCATCAGACTCATACTTTCGCATTCTTCACATATTTGTTGAACGGATCCTGGGTTTTTTCTGGTTTGGATCACGTAGTAATGTGGCACCACAAAGAAACAATCAATTAAACCTGGTCTTGATAAGTATTTTAGAGGATAACGCATGTTAGGTCTGGGATAGGTCTGGGATTTGCCCACATCAGGCTCATACTTTCGCGTTTTTCACATACTTGTTGAACAGATCCTGGGTCATTTTCTGGTTTGGATCACGTAGTAATGTGGTACCACACTGAAACAGTCGATTAAACCAGGTTTCGATCAATATTTTTGAGGATAACGCATGTTAGGTCAAGGTTAAGCCTGGTATTTTCACTCATCAGACTCATACTTTCGCATTCTTCTCATACTTGTTGAACGGATCCTGGGTTTTTTCTGGTTTGGATCACGTAGTAATGTGGGACCACACAGAAACAATCAATTAAACCTGGTCTTGATAAATATATTAGAGAATAATTCATGTTAGGTCTAGGTTAGGTCTTTGATTTGCTCTCATCAGGCTCATTCTTTCGCACATTTCTCATACTTGATGGCTAGATCCTGGGCTTTTTCTGGATTGCATCACGTAGTAATGAAGTACAACACTGAAACAGTCAATTAAACCTGGTTTCCATCAATATCTTAGAGGACAACGCAAGTTAGGTCTGGGATAGGTCTGGGATTTGCTCACATCAGGCTCATACTTTCGCGTTTTTCACATACTTGTTGAACAGATCCTGGGTTTTTTCTGGTTTTGATCACGTAGTAGTGTGGTACCACACTGAAACATTCAATTAAACCTGGTCTTGATAAATATTTTAGAGGATAACGCAAGTTAAGTCTGGGATAGATCTGGGATTTGACCTCATCAGACTCATACTTTCGCGTTTTTCACATACTTGTTGAACAGATCCTGGGTTTTATCTGGTTTTGATCACGTAGTAGTGTGGTACCACACTGAAACAGTCCATTAAACCTGGTTTCCATCAATATCTTAGAGGACAACGCAAGTTAGGTCTGGGATAGGTCTGGGACTTGCCCTCATCAGGCTCATACTTTCGCACACTTCACATACTCGTTGAACAGATCCTGGGTTTTTTCTGCTTTGGATCACGTAGTAAAGTGGTACCACACTGAAACAGCCCATTAAACCTGGTTTGGATCAATATTTTAGAGGATAACGCATGTTAGGTCTACGTTAGCCCTGGGATTTTCACTCATCAGACTCATACTTTCGCATTCTTCACATACTTGTTGAACGGATCCTGGGTTTTTTCTGGTTTGGTTCACGTAGTAATGTGGTACAACACTGAAACATTCAATTAAACCTGATCTTGATAAATATTTTAGAGGATAACGCATGTTAGGTCTGGGTTAGGTCGAGGATTTGCCCTCATCAGGCTCATACTTTCGCATATTTCTCATACTTCATGGCTAGATCCTGGGCTGTTTCTGGATTGTATCACGTAGTAATGTGGTACCACGCTGAAACAGTCAATGAAACCTGGTTTCGATCGATATTTTAGAAGACAACGCAAGTTAGGTCTGGGATAGGTCTTGGACTTGCCCTCATCAGGCTCATACTTTCGCGTTTTTCACATACTTGTTGAACAGATCCTGGGTTTTTTCAGGTTTGGATCACGTAGTAGTGTGGTACCACACTGAAACAGTCCATTAAACCTGGTTTGGATCAATATTTTAGAGGATAACGTATGTTAGGACTGGGATAGGTCTGGGATTTGCCCTCATCAGACTCATACTTTCGCACACTTCACATACTCGTTGAACAGATCCTGGGTTTTTTCTGGTTTGGATCACGTAGTAATGTGGTACCACACTGAAACAGTCGATGAATCCTGGTTTCGATCAATATTTTAGAGGATAACGCAAGTTAAGTCTGGGATTGGTCTGGGATTTGACCTCATCAGACTCATACTTTCGCACTCTTCACATACTCGTTGAACAGATCCTGGGTTTTTTCTGGTTTGGATCACGTAGTAATGTGGTACCACACTGAAACAGTCAATTAAACCTGGTTTCGATCAATATTTTAGAGAATAATTCATGTCAGGTCTAGGTTAGGTCTGGGATTTGCTCTCATCAGGCTCATACTTTCGCACACTTCACATACTCGTTTGACAGATCCTGGGTTATTTTCTGGTTTGGATCGCATAGTAATATGGTACCACACTGAAACAGTCGACCAAACCAGGTTTCGATCAATATCTTTGAGGATAACGCATGTTAGGTCTAGGTTAGGCCTGGAATTTTCACTCATCAGACTCATACTTTCGCATTCTTCACATACTTGTTGAACGGATCCTGGGTTTTTTCTGGTTTGGATCACGTAGTAATGTGGGACCACACTGAAACAGTCAATTAAACCTGGTTTCGATCAATATTTTAGAGAATAATTCATGTTAGGTCTAGGTTAGGTCTGGGATTTGCTCTCATCAGGCTCATTCTTTCGCATATTTCTCATACTTGATGGCCAGATCCTGGGCTTTTTCTGGATTGCATCACGTAGTAATGAAGTGCAACACTGAAACAGGCAATTAAACCTGGTTTCCATCAATATCTTAGAGGACAACGCAAGTTAGGTCTGGGATAGGTCTGGGACTTGCCCTCATCAGGCTCATACTTTCGCACACTTCACATACTCGTTGAACAGATCCTGGGTTTTTTCTGCTTTGGATCACGTAGTAAAGTGGTACCACACTGAAACAGCCCATTAAACATGGTTTGGATCAATATTTTAGAGGATAACGCATGTTAGGTCTAGGTTAGGTCGGGGATTTTCACTAATCAGACTCATACTTTCGCATTCATCACATACTTGTTGAACGGATCCTGGGTTTTTTCTGGTTTGGTTCACGTAGTAATGTGGTACAACACTGAAACATTCAATTAAACCTGATCTTGATAAATATTTTAGAGGATAACGCATGTTAGGTCTGGGTTAGGTCGAGGATTTGCCCTCATCAGGCTCATACTTTCGCATATTTCTCATACTTCATGGCTAGATCCTGGGCTGTTTCTGGATTGTATCACGTAGTAATGTGGTACCACGCTGAAACAGTCAATGAAACCTGGTTTGGATCAATATTTTAGAGGATAACGTATGTTAGGACTGGGATAGGTCTGGGATTTGCCCTCATCAGACTCATACTTTCGCACTCTTCACATACTCGTTGAACAGATCCTGGGTTTTTTCTGGTTTGGATCACGTAGTAATGTGGTACCACACTGAAACAGTCAATTAAACCTGGTTTCGATCAATATTTTTGAGGATAACGCATGTTAGGTCTAGGGTAGGCCTGGAATTTTCACTCATCAGACTCATACTTTCGCATTCTTCACATACTTGTTGAACGGATCCTGGGTTTTTTCTGGTTTGGATCACGTAGTAATGTGGGACCACACTGAAACAGTCAATTAAACCTGGTTTCGATCAATATTTTAGAGAATAATTCATGTTAGGTCTAGGTTAGGTCTGGGATTTGCTCTCATCAGGCTCATTCTTTCGCATATTTCTCATACTTGATGGCCAGATCCTGGGCTTTTTCTGGATTGCATCACGTAGTAATGAAGTGCAACACTGAAACAGACAATTAAACCTGGTTTCCATCAATATCTTAGAGGACAACGCAAGTTAGGTCTGGGATAGGTCCGGGACTTGCCCTCATTAGGCTCATACTTTCGCACACTTCACATACTCGTTGAACAGATCCTGGGTTTTTTCTGCTTTGGATCACGTAGTAAAGTGGTACCACACTGAAACAGCCCATTAAACCTGGTTTGGATCAATATTTTAGAGGATAACGCATGTTAGGTCTAGGTTAGGTCGGGGATTTTCACTAATCAGACTCATACTTTCGCATTCATCACATACTTGTTGAACGGATCCCGGGTTTTTTCTGGTTTGGATCACGTAGTAATGTGGGACCACACTGAAACTGTCAATTAAACCTGGTTTCGATCAATATTTTAGAGAATAATTCATGTTAGACCTAGGTTAGGTCTGGGATTTGCTCTCATCAGGCTCATTCTTTCGCATATTTCTCATAATTGATGGCTAGATCCTGGGCTTTTTTTGGATTGCATCACGTAGTAATGATGTACAACACTGAAGCAGTCTATTAAACCTGGTTTCCATCAATATTTTAGAGATTAATTCATGTTAGGTCTAGGTTAGGTCAGGGATTTGCTCTCATCAGGCTCATTCTTTCGCATATTTCTCATACTTGATGGCTAGATCCTGGGCTTTTTTTGGATTGCATCACGTAGTAATGAAGTTCAACACTGAAACTGTCAATTAAACCTGGTTTCCATCAATATTTTAGAGGATAACGCAAGTTAGGTCTGGGATAGGTCTGGGATTTGACCTCATCAGTCTCATACTTTCGCATATTTCTCATACTTCATAGCTAGATCCTGGGCTGTTTCTGGATTGTATCACGTAGTAATGTGGTACCACGCTGAAACAGTCAATTAAACCTGGTTTCGATCAATATTTTAGAGGATAACGCAAGTTTGGTCTGGGATAGGTCTAGGATTTGCCCTCATCAGGCTCTTACTTTCGCATATTTCTCATACTTCATGGCTAGATCCTGGGCTATTTCTGGATCGGATCACGTGGTAAAGTGGTACCACACTGAAACATTTAATGAAACCTTGTCTGGATAAATATTTTAGAGGATAACGCATCTTAGGTCTGGGTTAGGTCTAAGATTTGCCCTCATCAGGTTCACAGTTTCGCGTTTTTCACATACTGGTTGAACAGATCCTGGGTTTTGTCTGGTTCGGATCACGAAGTAGTGTGGTACCACACTGAAACAGTCCATTAAACCTGGTTTCGCTCAATATTTTAGAAGATAACGCATGTTAGGTCTAGGTTAGGCCCGGGATTTGCCCTCATCAGGGTCATACTTTCGCAGTTTTAACATGCATGTTGACCTGATCGAGGGTTTTTTCTGCTTTGGATCACGTAGTAAAGTGGTACCACAACTAAAACAGTCAATTAAACCTGGTTTCGATCAATATTTTAGAGGATAACGCAAGTTAGGTCTGGGATAGGGTTGGGATTTGCCCTCATCATACTCATACTTTCGCACACTTCACATACTCGTTGAACAGATCCTGGATTATTTTCTGGTTTGGATCACATAGTAATGTGGTACCACACTGAAACAGTCGATTAAACCAGGTTTTGATCAATATTTTTGAGGATAACGCATGTTAGGTCTAGTTTAGGCCTGGGATTTGCCCTCATCAGACTCATACTTTCGCATACTTCTAATACTTGTTGAACAGGTCTTGGGTTTTTTTCTGGTTTGGATCACGTAGTAATGTGGTACCACACTGAAACAGTCGATTAAACCTGGTTTCGGTCAATATTTTTGAGGATAACGCATGTTAGGTATAGGTTAGGCCGAGGATTTTCACTCATCAGAATCATACTTTCGCATTCTCCACATACTTGTTAAACGGATCCTGGGTTTTTACTGGTTTGGATCACGTAGTAATGTGGTACCACACTGAAACATTCAATTGAACCTGGTCTTGATAAATATTTTAGAGGATAACGCATGTTAGGTTTGTGTTAGGTCTAGGATTTGCCCTCATCAGGCTCATACTTTCGCATATTTCTCATACTTCATGGCTAGATCCTGGGCTGTTTCTGGATTGTGTCACGTAGTAATGTGGGACCACACTGAAACAAACAATTAAACCTGGTCTTGATAAATATTTTTGAGGATAACGCATGTTAGGTCTGGCTTAGGCCATGGTTTTTCACTCATCAGACTCATACTTTCGCATTCTTCACATACTTGTTGAACGGATCCTGGGTTTTTACTGGTTTGGATCACGAAGTAATGTGGTACCACGGTGAAACAGTCAATTAAAACTGGTTTCGATCAATATCTTAGAGGATAACGCATGTTAGGTCTGGGTTAGGTGTAGGATTTGCCCTCATCAGGCTCATACTTTCGCATATTTCTCATACTTCATGGCTGGATCCTGGGCTATTTCTGGATTGGATCACGTAGTAATGTGGTACCACACTGAAACAGTCGATTAAACCAGGTTTCGATCAATATTTTTGAGGATAACGCATGTTAGGTCTAGGTTAGGCCTGGGATTTTCACTCATCAAACTCATACTTTCGCATTCTTCACATACTTGTAGAACGGATCCTGGGTTTTTTCTGGTTTGGATCACGTAGTAACGTGGGACCACACTGAAACAGTCAAATAAACCTGATCTTGATAAATATTTTAGAGGATAACGCATGTTAGGTCTGGGATAGGCCTAGGATTTGCCCTCATCAGACTCATACTTTCGCACACTTCACATACTCGTTGAACAGATCCTGGGTTATTTTCTGGTTTGGATCACATAGTAATGTGGTACCACACTGAAACAGTCGATTAAACCTGGTCATGATAAATATTTTAGAGGATAACGCATGTTAGGTCTAGGTTAGGTCTGGGATTTGCTCTCATCAGGCTCATTCTTTCGCATATTTCTCATACTTGATGGCTAGATCCTGGGCTTTTTCTGGATTGCATCACGTAGTAATGAAGTACAACACTGAAACAGTCAATTAAACCTGGTTTCCATCAATATCTTAGAGGACAACGCAAGTTAGGTCTGGGATAGCTCTGGGATTTGCCCTCATCAGGGTCATACTTTCGCAGTTCTAACATACATGTTGACCTGATCGAGTGTTTTTTCTGCTTTGGATCACGTAGTAAAGTGGTACTACAACTAAAACAGTCAATTAAACCTGGTTTCGATCATTATTTTAGAGGATAACGCAAGTTAGGTCTGGGATAGGTCTGGGATTTGCCCTCATCAGACTCATACTTTCGCATTCTTCACACACTTGTTGAACGGATCCTGGGTTTTTTCTGGTTTGGTTCACATAGTAATGTGGTACCGCACTGAAACATTCAATTAAACCTGGTCTTGATAAATATTTTGGAGGATAACGCATGTTAGGTTTGGGTTAGGTCTAGGATTTGTCCTCATCAGGCTCATACATTCGCATATTTCTCATACTTCATGGCTAGATCCTGGGCTGTTTCTGGATTGTATCACGTAGTAACGTGGTACCACGCTGAAACTGTCAATTAAACCAGGTTTCGATCAATATTTCAGAGGATAACGCAAGTTAGGTCTGGGATAGGTCAGGGATTCGCCCTCATCAGGCTCATACTTTCGCGTTTTTCACATACTTGTTGAACTGATCCTGGGTTTTTTCTTGTTTGGATCACGTAGTAATGTGGTACCACACTGAAACAGTCAATTAAACCTGATCTTGATAAATATTTTAGAGGATAACGCATGTTAAGTCTGGGATAGGTATGGGATTTGAGCTCATCAGACTCATACTTTCGCACACTTCACATACTCGTTGAACAGATCCTGGGTTTTTTCTGGTTTGGATCACGTAGTAATGTGGGACCACACTGAAACAGTCAATTTAACCTGGTTTCGATCAATATTTTAGCGAATAATTCATGTTAGGTCTAGGTTAGGTCTGGGATTTGCTCTCATCAGGCTCATTCTTTCGCATATTTCTCATACTTGATGGCTAGATCCTGGGCTTTTTCTGGATTGCATCACGTAGTAATGAAGTACAACACTGAAACAGTCAATTAAACCTGGTTTCCATCAATACCTTAGAGGACAACGCAAGTTAGGTCTGGGATAGGTCTGGGATTTGCCCTCATCAGGGTCATACTTTCGCAATTCTAACATACATGTTGACCTGATCGAGTGTTTTTTCTGCTTTGGATCACGTAGTAAAGTGGTACTACAACTAAAACAGTCAATTAAACCTGGTTTCGATCATTATTTTAGAGGATAACGCAAGTTAGGTCTGGGATGGAGCTCAGAGGGCGGAACGCCCGTCTGCAGCTCCTGTTGGAGGAGGAGCGACAGGGGAGGAGGAGGGCAGAGGCGCTGTGGAACAGCGCGGCCCTCCCTCCCATCCTCCCTCCTCCTCCACCGCCGCGTCGCTCGGCGGAGGTAAATAAGCGGAGTGCGGCGGCAGTGGTGCGGGGTACCGCGGGCCCCTCAACCCGCACTCCGCCAGTGAAGAAGTCCCCGTCCTCCTCAGAAGACGATCTTCTGAGGAGGATTGGGGACATGATTGATGGCAAGCTGGCCGCCTTCCGGGAGGAGCTCCTCGCCGGAAGAGCGGTCAGCAGGAAGGCTGTGCCTCCCCGACCTGTTCCGGTACAGTCGGGGAAGGCAAGGAAGGGCGGAGTGAAGGCTCCGCCCAGCGTTGCGGCACCAGGGCCCCGGGTCGCGACCCCCAAGGGGGGTGGTGTACCCGTGGTCGCGGTGGTCGCGTCCTCCACAGCACCCTCCCAAGGGGGGGTGGCGTGGAGTGAGGTGGTGGGGCGGAAGGCGAAGCGGGCGGCGAGGAAGACCTCGCAACCGCAGCCTCCGCCTCCGCCGGCGGCGGCCAAGGTAAAGGCCGCGAAGGTCGGGAAGGCACGACCAGGTCGTCCCCCAAAAACGGCAGCGGTGACGCTGACCGTTGCGCAGGGGGGCGACCTGACCCTCGCGGAGGCGATGCGGCTCGCCAGGGAGAATATCTCCCTGGAAGAGCTGGGCATCGCCTCCGTGAGGGCGAAGAGGGCCGTGACCGGGGGTCTCTTGCTGGTGATCCCCGGTGCAGAAGGCGGCGCGAAGGCGGATCGTCTCGCCCAGAGGCTCCGGGAGCAGCTGGGCGAGCGAGGTGTCCGGTTCGCTCGGCCCACGAAGCGCACGGAGATGCGCGTTTGTGGGCTGGACGACTCGGTCAGCGCACAGGATGTGTCCCGTGCCCTTGCGAGGGCGGGGGACTGTCCTGTGGAGGACCTGCGGATCGGAGAGATCCGCAGGTCGCCCTCCGGCCTCGGGTCGGTGTGGGCCCGGTGCCCCCTCTCCGCCGCCCGTAAGGTGGCGGAATCCGGGAGGGTGTTGGTGGGGTGGGTTTCGGCGCGAGTGGAAATCCTCGCTCCGGGCCCGCTCCAGTGTCACCGCTGCCTCGAATTGGGGCACGTGAGGCAGTGGTGCACCTCGCCGGTGGACCGCAGCGGTCAGTGTTACCGCTGCTGTGCCAAAGAGCACCGTGCGAGCCAGTGCTCGGCGGCCCCCCACTGCCCGCTGTGTGCGGACATGGGGAGGCCAGCCGATCACAGGGTGGGGAGCAAGAAGTGCTCCCCCCCCCTCCCGGAAGGAGAGGAAGAGGCGGGCTGCACCGGCTCCGGTGCCGAGGGCGGTGGCATCGTCCTCCATGGAGGTGGACGGTGCTACGGGGACGGACGGCCGGGAGGAGGCTGGCGCGGCCATTAATTAATGCCGCCCCGCCTCCTCCTCCAGGCCAACCTCAACCACTGCCGCGCGGCACAGGACTTGATGTCCCAAGTCCTCGCGGAGTGGGGGGTTGGCCTGGCGGTCGCCGCCGAGCCGTACCGCGTCCCTGATCACCCTCATTGGGTGGGCGACGCGGACGGCTTGGTGGCGACGGTATGGGGAGGGGGCGACGGGTCCCCACCGTTCTCCCTGTTGGAGCGCGGTCGGGGATTCGTCGCCGTGGACTGGGGGGGAGTCGCTGTGGTGGGGTGCTACATTTCGCCCCGTAGCGGTCACGCTGCGTTCGAGCTGTACTTGGCCGAGGTCGCGGCATGCGTGCAGCGCTACGCGGCCCGGCCGGTGCTGGTCCTGGGGGATTTTAATGCCAAGTCGGTGGCTTGGGGATCCCCCAGGACCTCCGTTCGCGGCGGGATCCTGGGCGATTGGGCGGCGGGGCTCGACCTCCGGGTATTGAACCGGGGGTCGGAGCACACATGCGTGCGGCGATATGGGGGGTCCATCGTGGATGTTGGATTCGCGACCCCCAACGCCGTGCGCATGGTGTCGGGTTGGCACGTGGTCGCGGGGGCAGAGACACTCTCCGATCACCGGTACATCCGGATGGAGGTCCCTGCCGCCGCGAGTGCATCCCGACACGGCCGCCTGCGTGGCACCCCACCACGCCGCTGGGCGCTTCGGCGCCTGGACAAGGACGCCCTGATGGCAGCTGCCCTCGCTGCAACTTGGCCGCAGGGAGCGGCCGAGTTGCCGAGCATAGAGGAGGAGGTCGCCCGGCTCGTAGCATTGGTCGCGGGTATTTGCGACGCGGCGATGCCTCGGGTCGGGCGGGCTTCTCCTCGCCGGGCGGTGTACTGGTGGTCGGACGCGATCGCGGAGTTGCGAGTCGCGACTGTCCGCGCCCGACGCCAGTACACCCGCGCGCGCCGTCGTCAACGTACAGGCGACGGCGTGGCGCGAGCGAGGGCAGCTGATGACCTGTATGGAGCATACCGCGTGGCGCGGGTTGCTCTGCAGGTCGCCATCAAACGGGCCAAGACCCGGGCATGGAAGGAGCTCCTCCAGACCCTTGATGACGATCCATGGGGGCGCCCATATAAGGTGGTGCTGAATAAGCTCCGCCCGTGGGCGCCCCCCGTCACCGAGGGTCTTGACCCCCGGCTGCTGGAGGACGTGGTCAATACACTCTTCCCAATTGGGGAGAGGGGACCGCGTCCTCCGGCGGCGGCGGCTGTCCCAGTGGAGTGGACGGCCGAGCTGGGGGTCACGCAGGAGGAGCTGGCAGCGGCCATCAGACGGCTCGGGGTTCGTAACACGGCCCCGGGTCCGGATGGTGTGCCCGGCCGGGTTTGGGTCTTGACCCAGGGCGTCCTTGGGGCCGACCTCAGGCGGTTGTTCGACCGCTGCCTGAGGGACGGGCGATTCCCCCCCAGTTGGAAGGTGGCGAGGATGGTCCTCCTCCGGAAGGAGGGTCGGCCCGCGGAGTCTCCCTCCGCACACCGGCCCATTTGTCTCCTCGACGAGGTGGGCAAGCTCTTCGAGCGTGTGATTGCTGTCCGCCTCGTCGAGCACCTGTCGCGGGGTGATCCCGGTCTGGCCGACTGCCAGTTCGGTTTCCGGGGGGGCCGATCGACTATCGACGCGATAGGTCGTGTGAGGGCCCTCTCGGAGGCGGCCGTCTCCCGGGGAGGGGTGGCATTGGCAATATCCTTGGATATTGCCAATGCCTTTAACACCCTCCCCTGGGAAGAGATAAGGAGGGGACTCGAATATCATCGAGTCCCCCCTTGTCTCAGGGCGGTCGTCGGGGATTATCTCCGCGGCAGGTGGATCGAGTATCCGTGCCGGGATGGTGATATGCGGAGGGAGGTGTACTGCGGTGTTCCGCAGGGGTCGGTCCTCGGGCCACTCCTGTGGAACATCGCGTACGACTCGGTGTTGCGGGCCGGCCTCCCCGACGGCGTCAGCACGGTGTGTTATGCGGATGACACACTGGTGCTGGCCGTCGGGGCGCACTGGGGGAGGGCTATGCGTCGCGCGGAGGAGGGGTCGCAACGCGTCGTTGACCGGATCAGGGGGATGGGGATGACGGTGGCGGTCCATAAGACCGAGGTGATTGCGTTTCATTCACCTCGGCAGGATCAGCCACCCACTCTGATTCGGGTGGGTGGGGCTGACATCGAGGTGAAGCCCCAGATCAGGTATCTGGGGCTGATCCTCGATAGCCACTGGCGTTTCGAGAAGCATTTCCGCTGCCTGGTCCCCCGGTTGGAAAGGATGGTTGCGGCTCTGGGCCGGATCCTGCCCAACCTGGGGGGCCCGGCGGGCCGAGTTCGTCGCCTCTATGTGGCAATGGTCCAGTCGGTGGCCCTATACGGGGCCCCCGTCTGGGCGGACGACCTGGCTGCCTCCCGGCGCAGCATGACTATGCTGCGTCGGGTGCAGAGGCGCATGGCGCTCAGGGTCGTCCGCGGGTATCGGACCATGTCACATGAGGCGGCGACGGTTCTAGCGGGGATGCCGCCCATGGACCTGCTCGCGCGGTCGCACGCGGTGATGTACCGGCACCGCGTCGACCGTCGCGCGGGTGTGGGGGCGGCCCCGGGCGGGCAGGAACCTGCTTGGGGCGATTTGAGGCGCCAGGCCCGGCAGTCCGTGTTGCTCGCGTGGCAGGAGCGGCTGGCTCTGCCAACCGCGGGGCACCGGACTGTCGGGGCTGTTCGGCCACTCCTGAAGGAGTGGCTGGACAGAGGCCATGGCAGCCTCACCTACCGGCTGGCACAGGTATTTTCCGGGCATGGCAGCTTCGGAAGATACCTGTGCCGGATAGGGAAGGAGCCGACGGCGCGTTGCTGCCACTGCGACGCTGAGCAGGACACGGCGGATCATACCCTGGAGGTATGCCCCGCGTGGGAGGGGGAGCGCCGTGTCCTGGTCGGCGTCGTCGGGCGGGATGTCTCGCTGCCGGGCGTGGTGCGCGCCATGCTCGGCAGCGAGGAGAAGTGGAGGGCCGTGGCCTCCTTCTGCGAGAACGTAATGTTGCAGAAGGAGGCCGCGGGGAGGGAGCGCGAGCTTCAGCGGCGCGCTGAAGCTCGCGCTCGTGCGGTGGCCCGAGGTCGTCGCCCGGTCGCGAGGCGTCGCGGGCGGCCGCCTCGGCGTAGCGGATGACCTAGGCTGGGAGGGGGGTCCTGAGGGGACCCTCCTCCCGCCAGGCGGCGCCGGGTCGGGCCGGTTGGGGGTAGGAGTGCCTCCCCCTACCGTTCTGACGCAAGGGGAGGCACCCTCGGCGGTCTGGTGCGGCCATGAACGCCCGGCCGCCGAGGGGTGGAAACGGGGTCGCGGGCGGTTGCGAGTTGGGGCTCGCAGCCGCCACTAAACGCGGCCCCGGGACGGATAGCGGCGGGATGGAGTGGCCCCGTCCCGCCGCTATGAGGCAGTGTGTCTACTGGCGGGACCGATTGTCCCCCCGGGGGATGGGCGCGAAAGCGCGGGCACGGGGAGGATACCGGAAGAATGCTTCGAGCGATTCCCGGTATCCTCCCAAAGCGTGTCGAAGGGTCACCGTGGGGTTTTTAGTGGGTAGGTCCCGCGCCTGTCGTTGTACGGGCGCGGGGAATCCCACACACCCCTCCCACCTCTCCACAAGGAGGTGGGAGGGAGTCTTTCGAAGATTTTCCCAACGACAAAAAAAAAAAAAAAAAAAAAAAAAGTTAGGTCTGGGATAGGTCTGGGATTAGCCCTCATCAGACTCATACTTTCGCATTCTTCACATACTTGTTGAACGGATCCTGGGTTTTTTCTGGTTTGGTTCACGTAGTAATGTGGTACCACACTGAAACATTGAATTAAACCTGGTCTTGATAAATATTTTGGAGGATAATGCATGTTAGGTTTGGGTTAGGTCTGGGATTTGCTCTCATCAGGCTCATTCTTTCGCATATTTCCCATACTTGATGGCTAGATCCTGGGCTTTTTCTGGATTGCATCACGTAGTAATGAAGTACAACACTGAAACAGTCCATCAAACCTGGTTTGGATCAATATTTTAGAGGATAACGCATGTTAGGTCTAGGTTAGC
The DNA here is from genome assembly GCF_051014445.1 of Colletes latitarsis. Lineage (NCBI taxonomy): Eukaryota > Metazoa > Arthropoda > Insecta > Hymenoptera > Colletidae > Colletes > Colletes latitarsis. The sequence continues at coordinate 25,903,175 of NW_027488365.1, read as the reverse complement.
CCTGGGAGTTTCACTCATCAGACTCATACTTTCGCATTCTTCACATACTTGTTGAACGGATCCTGGGTTTTTTCTGGTTTGGATCACGTAGTAATGTGGGCCCACACTGAAACAATCAATTAAACCTGGTCATGATAAATATTTTAGAGGATAACGCATGTTAGGTCTGAGTTAGGTTTAGGATTTGCCCTCGTCAGGCTCATACTTTCGCATATTTCTCATACTTCTAGGCTAGATCCTGGGCTATTTCTGGATTGGATCACATAGTAATGTGGTACCACACTGAAACAGTCAATTAAACCTGGTTTCGATCAATATTTTTGAGGATAACGCATGTTAGGTCTAGGTTAGGCCTGGGATTTTCACTCATCAGACTCATACTTTCGCATTCTTCACATACTTGTTGGACGGATCCTGGGTTTTTTCTGGTTTGGATCACGTAGTAATGTGGGACCACACTGAAACAATCAATTAAACCAGGTCATGATAAATATTTTAGAGGATGACGCATGTTAGGTCTGAGTTAGGTCTAGGATTTGCCCTCGTCAGGCTCATACTTTCGCATATTTCTCATACTTCATGGCTAGATCCTGGGCTATTTCTGGAATGGATCACGTAGTAATGTGGTACCACACTGAAACAGTCAATTAAACCTGGTTTCGTTCAATATTTTAGAGGATAATTCATGTTATGTGTAGGTTAGGTCTGGGATTTGCTCTCATCCAGGTTCATTCTTTCGCATACTTCTCATACTTAATGGCTAGATCCTGGGCTTTTTCTGGATTGCATCACGTAGTAATGAAGTACAACACTGAAACAGTCAATTAAACCTGGATTCCACCAATATTTTAGAGGACAACGCATGTTAGGTCTAGGTAAGGCCTGGGATTTGCCCTCATCAGGGTCATACTTTCGCAGTTTTAACATACATGTTGACCTGATCGAGGGTTCTTAATGCTTTGGATCACGTAGTAAAGTGGTACCACACCGAAACAGTCCATTAAACCTGGTTTGGATCAATATTTTAGAGGATAACGCATGTTAGGTCTAGGTTAGCCCTGGGATTTTCACTCATCAGACTCATACTTTCGCATTCTTCACATACTTGTTGAGCGGATCCTGGGTTTTTTCTGGTTTGGTTCACGTAGTAATGTGGTACCACACTGAAACATTCAATTAAACCTGGTCTTGATAAATATTTTAGAGGATAACGCATGTTAGGTTTGGGTTAGGTCTAGGATTTGTCCTCATCAGGCTCATACATTCGCATACTTCTCATACTTCATGGCTAGATCCCGGGCTGTTTCTGGATTGTATCACGTAGTAATGTGGTGCCACGCTGAAACAGTCAATTAAACCTGGTTTCGATCAATATTTTAGAGGACAATGCAAGTTAGGTCTGTGTTAGGTCTGGGATTTGCCACATCGGGGTCATACTTTCGCGTTTTTCACTTACTTGTTGAACTGATCCTGGGTTTTTTCTGGTTTGGATCACGTAGTAATGTGGTACCACACTGAAACAGTCGATTAAACCCGGTTTCGATCAATATTTTAGAGGATAACGCAAGTTAAGTCTGGGATAGGCCTGGGATTTTCACTCATCAGACTCATACTTTCGCATTCTTCACATACTTGTTGAACGGATCCTGGGTTGTTTTCTGGTTTGGATCACATAGTAATGTGGTACCACACTGAAACAGTCAATTAAACCTGGTTTCGATCAATATTTTTGAGGATAACGCATGTTAGGTCTAGGTTAGGCCTGGGATTTTCACTCATCAGACTCATACTTTCGCATTCTTCACATACTTGTTGAACGGATCCTGGGTTTTTTCTGGTTTGGATCACGTAGGAATGTGGGACCACACTGAAAAAGTCAATTAAACCTGGTTTCGATCAATATTTTAGAGAATAATTCATGTTAGGTCTAGGTTAGGTTTGGGATTTGCTCTCATCAGCCTCATTCTTTCGCATATATCTCATACTTGATGGCTAGATCCTGGGCTTTTTCTGGATTGCATCACGTAGTAATGAAGTACAACACTGAAACGGTCAATTAAACCTGGTTTCCACCAATATCTTAGAGTACAACGCAAGTTAGGTCTGGGATAGGACTGGGATTTGACCTCATCAGGGTCATACTTTCACAGTTTTAACATGCATGTTGACCTGATCAAGGGTTTTTTCTGCTTTGGATCACGTAGTAAAGTGGTACCACAACTAAAACAGTCAATTAAACCTGGTTTCGATCATTATTTTAGAGGATAACGCAAGTTAGGTCTGGGATAGGTCTGGGATTAGCCCTCGTCAGACTCATACTTTCGCATTCTTCACATACTTGTTGAACGGATCCTGGGTTTTTTCTGGTTTGGATCACGTAGTAACGTGGTACCACGCTGAAACAGTCCATTAAACCTGGTTTGGATCAATATTTTAGAGGATAACGCATGTTAGATCTAGGTTAGCCCTGGGATTTTCACTCATCAGACTCATACTTTCGCATTCTTCACATACTTGTTGAACGGATCCTGGGTTTTTTCTGGTTTGGTTCACGTAGTAATGTGGTACCACACTGAAACATTCAATTAAACCTGGTCTTGATAAATATTTTAGAGGATAACGCATGTTAGGTTTGGGTTAGGTCTAGGATTTGTCCTCATCAGGCTCATACATTCGCATATTTCTCATACTTCATGGCTAGATCCTGGGCTGTTTCTGGATTGTATCACGTAGTAATGTGGTACCACGCTGAAACAGTCAATTAAACCTGTTTTCGATCAATATTTTAGAGGATAACGCAAGTTAAGTCTGGGATAGGTCTGGGATTTGACCTCATCAGACTCATACTTTCGCAGTTCTAACATACATGTTGACCTGATCGAGTGTTTTTTCTGCTTTGGATCACGTAGTAAAGTGGTACCACACTGAAACAGTCCATTAAACCTGGTTTGGATCAATATTTTAGAGGATAACGCATGTTAGGTCTAGGTTAGGCCTGGGATTTTCACTCATCAGACTCATACTTTCGCATTCTTCACATACTTGTTGAACGGATCCTGGGTTTTTTCTGGTTTGGATCACGTAGTAATGTGGGACCACACTGAAACTGTCAATTAAACCTGGTTTCGATCAATATTTTAGAGAATAATTCATGTTAGGTTTAGGTTAGGTCTGGGATTTGCTCTCATCAGGCTCATTCTTTCGCATATTTCCCATACTTGATGGCTAGATCCTGGGCTTTTTCTGGATTGCATCGCGTAGTAATGAAGTACAACACTGAAACAGTCAATTAAACCTGGTTTCCATCTATATCTTAGAGGACAACGCAAGTTAGGTCTGGGATAGGTCTGGGATTTGCCCTCATCAGGGTCATACTTTCGCAGTTCTAACATACATGTTGACCTGATCGAGTGTTTTTTCTGCTTTGGATCACGTAGTAAAGTGGTACCACACTGAAACAGTCCATTAAACCTGGTTTGGATCAATATTTTAGAGGATAACGCATGTTAGGTCTAGGTTAGCCCTGGGATTTTCACTCATCAGACTCATAGTTTCGCATTCTTCACATACTTGTTGAACGGATCCTGGGTTTTTTCTGGTTTGGTTCACGTAGTAATGTGGTACCACACTGATACATTCAATTAAACCTGGTCTTGATAAATATTTTAGAGGATAACGCATGTTAGGTTTGGGTTAGGTCTAGGATTTGTCCTCATCAGGCTCATACATTCGCATATTTCTCATACTTCATGGCTAGATCCTGGGCTATTTCTGGATTGGATCACGTAGTAATGTGGTACCACACTGGAACAGTCAATTAAACCTGGTTTCGATCAATATTTTAGAGGACAATGCAAGTTAGGTCTGTGTTAGGTCTGGGATTTGCCACATCGGGGTCATACTTTCGCATTTTTCACTTACTTGTTGAACTGATCCTGGGTTTTTTCTGGTTTGGATCACGTAGTAATGTGGTACCACACTGAAACAGTCGATTAAACCCGGTTTCGATCAATATTTTAGAGGATAACGCAAGTTAAGTCTGGGATGCCCTCAGGGGCTGCCAGCCTTTCAGCTGCAGTACGGGCTTAACGAACCCGGGGTACCCTAGTCATACACACACCGTAAGCCTCCTGTTGGTCGTCACAACGACCCATTCACAATTGCCTATTGGTTTTGTGAATGGTACGTGACGGCAGGAGGAACGGGGGTCTTGGCTTAACCGCCTGGGCCACGAGTATGGCGACTCTATAAAATCGCCCTCCAATCCTAAGCTATGGTGCGCGGCGATGGGATGCATGGTTGGGGGAGAAGGCCCAATCCCAAGCGACCACCTCCGGGGAACCTGCCGAACCCCCGGAGTATATAGGCTTACCCGGGTAAGGCGGCTCTGCCCGGGCGGACCTTCTCTTCCGACCTGCTCGTGGGAATATTATGGAGTTCAATATTAAAACGGTGATGGGACGGGGTAAGTCAGAGGGGGAGGACGAAGGCGGTGTTGGGACTGGAGTGACGGCGCTCGCGCCGCCTCCAGCGCCTGCCCGGCTTCGTGGAAGGTGGAGGAGGACGACGAGACTGCGTCAGTCTCGTCCTTCTCCTCCACCAGGAGCCTCATAGGCTCTAAGAGGAAGAGGGCGGGGCAGGCCGTCGTCGAGGTGGGCGGGGCGATGAGCCCGTCGGTGAGGCTGAGTTGCCTCAGGGACGAGGTGACCGAGGAGATATCGGAGAGAATCTCCTCGTCCCTGAGGCGGGTGGAGAAAGTCGCCGCTGCCTGCGCCTTTAAGGGGCAGAAAAGCGGTGGCGCGGAGGCCCTGAAGGCCGCGGCGGAGGAAATGAGGGAGGCGGCGCGGGAGCTCAGAGGGCGGAACGCCCGTCTGCAGCTCCTGTTGGAGGAGGAGCGACAGGGGAGGAGGAGGGCAGAGGCGCTGTGGAACAGCGCGGCCCTCCCTCCCATCCTCCCTCCTCCTCCACCGCCGCGTCCCTCGGCGGAGGTAAATAAGCGGAGTGCGGCGGCAGTGGTGCGGGGCACCGCGGGCCCCTCCACCCGCACTCCGCCCGTGAAGAAGTCCGCGTCCTCCTCAGAAGACGATCTTCTGAGGAGGATTGGGGACATGATTGATGGCAAGCTGGCCGCCTTCCGGGAGGAGCTCCTCGCCGGAAGAGCGGTCAGCAGGAAGGCGGTGCCTCCCCGTCCTGTTCCGGTACAGTCGGGGAAGGCAAAGAAGGGCGGAGTGAAGGCTCCGCCCAGCGTTGCGGCACCAGGGCCCCGGGTCGCGACCCCCAGGGGGGGTGGTGTACCCGTGGTCGCGATGGTCGCGTCCTCCACGGCACCCTCCCAAGGGGGGGTGGCGTGGAGTGAGGTGGTGGGGCGGAAGGCGAAGCGGGCGGCGAGGAAGGCCTCGCAACCGCGGCCTCCGCCTCCGCCGCCGGCGGCCAAGGTAAAGGCCGCGAAGGTCGGGAAGGCACGACCAGGTCGTCCCCCAAAAACGGCAGCGGTGACGCTGACCGTTGCGCAGGGGGGCGACCTGACCCTCGCGGAGGCGATGCGGCTCGCCAGGGAGAATATCTCCCTGGAAGAGCTGGGCATCGCCTCCGTGAGGGCGAAGAGGGCCGTGACCGGGGGTCTCTTGCTGGAGATCCCCGGTGCAGAAGGCGGCGCGAAGGCGGATCGTCTCGCCCAGAGGCTCCGGGAGCAGCTGGGCGAGGGAGGTGTCCGGGTCGCCCGGTCCACGAAGCGCACGGAGATGCGCGTTTGCGGGCTGAACGACTCGGTCAGCGCACAGGATGTGTCCCGTGCCCTTGCGAGGGCGGGGGACTGTCCTGTGGAGGACCTGCGGATCGGAGGGATCCGCAGGTCGCCCTCCGGCCTCGGGTCGGTGTGGGCCCGGTGCCCCCTCTCCGCCGCCCGTAAGGTGGCGGAATCCGGGAGGGTGTTGGTGGGGTGGGTTTCGGCGCGAGTGGAAATCCTCGCGCCGCGCCCGCTCCAGTGTCACCGCTGCCTCGAATTGGGGCACGTGAGGCAGTGGTGCACCTCGCCGGTGGACCGCAGCGGTCAGTGTTACCGCTGCGGTGCCAAAGAGCGCCGTGCGAGCCAGTGCTCGGCGGCCCCCCACTGCCCGCTGTGTGCGGACATGGGGAGGCCAGCCGATCACAGGGTGGGGAGCAAGAAGTGCTCCCCCCCCCCTCGCGGAAGGAGAGGAAGAGGCGGGCTGCACCGGCTCCGGTGCCGAGGGCGGTGGCATCGTCCTCCATGGAGGTGGACGGTGCTACGGGGACGGACGGCCGGGAGGAGGCTGGCGCGGCCATTAATTAATGCCGCCCCGCCTCCTCCTCCAGGCCAACCTCAACCACTGCCGCGCGGCACAGGACTTGATGTCCCAAGTCCTCGCGGAGTGGGGGGTTGGCCTGGCGGTCGCCGCCGAGCCGTACCGCGTCCCTGATCACCCTTATTGGGTGGGCGACGCGGACGGCTTGGTGGCGACGGTATGGGGAGGGGGCGACGGGTCCCCACCGTTCTCCTTGTTGGAGCGCGGTCGGGGATTCGTCGCCGTGGACTGGGGGGGAGTTGCTGTGGTGGGATGCTACATTTCGCCCCGTAGCGGTCACGCTGCGTTCGAGCTGTACTTGGCCGAGGTCGCGGCATGCGTGCAGCGCTACGCGGCCCGGCCGGTGCTGGTCCTGGGGGATTTTAATGCCAAGTCGGTGGCTTGGGGATCCCCCAGGACCTTCGTTCGCGGCGGGATCCTGGGCGATTGGGCGGCGGGGCTCGACCTCCGGGTATTGAACCGGGGGTCGGAGCACACATGCGTGCGGCGATATGGGGGGTCCATCGTGGATGTTGGATTCGCGACCCCCAACGCCGTGCGCATGGTGTCGGGTTGGCACGTGGTCGCGGGGGCAGAGACACTCTCCGATCACCGGTACATCCGGATGGAGGTCTCTGCCGCCGCGGGTGCATCCCGACACGGCCGCCTGCGTGGCACTCCACCACGCCGCTGGGCGCTTCGGCGCCTGGACAAGGACGCCCTGATGGCAGCTGCCCTCGCTGCAACTTGGCCGCAGGGAGCGGCCGAGTTGCCGAGCATAGAGGAGGAGGTCGCCCGGCTCGGAGCATTGGTCGCGGGTATTTGCGACGCGGCGATGCCTCGGGTCGGGCGGGCTTCTCCTCGCCGGGCGGTGTACTGGTGGTCGGACGCGATCGCGGAGTTGCGAGTCGCGACTGTCCGCGCCCGACGCCAGTACACCCGCGCGCGCCGTCGTCAACGTACAGGCGACGGCGTGGCGCGAGCGAGGGCAGCTGATGACCTGTATGGAGCATACCGCGTGGCGCGGGTTGCTCTGCAGGTCGCCATCAAACGGGCCAAGACCCGGGCATGGAAGGAGCTCCTCCAGACCCTTGATGACGATCCATGGGGGCGCCCATATAAGGTGGTGCTGAATAAGCTCCGCCCGTGGGCGCCCCCCGTCACCGAGGGTCTTGACCCCCGGCTGCTGGAGGACGTGGTCAATACACTCTTCCCAATTGGGGAGAGGGGACCGCGTCCTCCGGCGGCGGCGGCTGTCCCAGTGGAGTGGACGGCCGAGCTGGGGGTCACGCAGGAGGAGCTGGCAGCGGCCATCAGACGGCTCGGGGTTCGTAACACGGCCCCGGGTCCGGATGGTGTGCCCGGCCGGGTTTGGGTCTTGATCCAGGGCGTCCTTGGGGCCGACCTCAGGCGGTTGTTCGACCGCTGCCTGAGGGACGGGCGATTCCCCCCCAGTTGGAAGGTGGCGAGGATGGTCCTCCTCCAGAAGGAGGGTCGGCCCGCGGAGTCTCCGTCCGCATACCGGCCCATTTGTCTCCTCGACGAGGTGGGCAAGCTCTTCGAGCGGGTGATTGCTGCCCGCCTCGTCGAGCACCTGTCGCGGGGTGATCCCGGTCTGGCCGACTGCCAGTTCGGTTTCCGGGGGGGCCGATCGACTATCGACGCGATAGGTCGTGTGAGGGCCCTCTCGGGGGCGGCCGTCTCCCGGGGAGGGGTGGCATTGGCAATATCCTTGGATATTGCCAATGCCTTTAACACCCTCCCCTGGGAAGAGATAAGGAGGGGACTCGAATATCATCGGGTCCCCCCTTGTCTCAGGGCGGTCGTCGGGGATTATCTCCGCGGCAGGTGGATCGAGTATCCGGGCCGGGATGGTGATATGCGGAGGGAGGTGCACTGCGGTGTTCCGCAGGGGTCGGTCCTCGGGCCACTCCTGTGGAACATCGCGTACGACTCGGTGTTGCGGGCCGGCCTCCCCGACGGCGTCAGCACGGTGTGTTATGCGGATGACACACTGGTGCTGGCCGTCGGGGCGCACTGGGGGAGGGCCATGCGTCGCGCGGAGGAGGGGTCGCAACGCGTCGTCGACCGGATCAGGGGGATGGGGATGACGGTGGCTGTCCATAAGACCGAGGTGATTGCGTTTCATCCACCTCGGCAGGATCCGCCACCCCCTCTGATCCGGGTGGGTGGGGCTGACATCGAGGTGAAGCCCCAGATCAGGTATCTAGGGCTGATCCTCGATAGCCACTGGCGTTTCGAGGAGCATTTCCGCTGCCTGGTCCCCCGGTTGGAAAGGATGGTTGCGGCTCTGGGCCGGATTCTGCCCAACCTGGGGGGCCCGGCGGGCCGAGTTCGTCGCCTCTATGTGGCAATGGTCCAGTCGGTGGCCCTATACGGGGCCCCCGTCTGGGCGGACGACCTGGCTGCCTCCCGGCGCGGCATGACTATGCTGCGTCGGGTGCAGAGGCGCATGGCGCTCAGGGTCGTCCGCGGGTATCGGACCATGTCACATGAGGCGGCGACGGTTCTAGCGGGGATGCCGCCCATGGACCTGCTCGCGCGGTCGCACGCGGCGATGTACCGGCACCGCGTCGACCGTCGCGCGGGGGTGGGGGCGGTCCCGGGCGGGCAGGAACCTGCTTGGGGCGATTTGAAGCGCCAGGCCCGGCAGTCCGTGTTGCTCGCGTGGCAGGAGCGGCTGGCTCTGCCAACCGCGGGGCACCGGACTGTCGGGGCGGTTCGGCCACTCCTGAAGGAGTGGCTGGACAGAGCCCATGGCAGCCTCACCTACCGGATGGCACAGGTATTTTCCGGGCATGGCAGCTTCGGAAGATACCTGTGCCGGATAGGGAAGGAGCCGACGGCGCGTTGCTGCCACTGCGGCGCTGAGCAGGACACGGCGGATCATACCCTGGAGGTATGCCCCGCGCGGGAGGGGGAGCGCCGTGTCCTGGTCGGCGTCGTCGGGCGGGATGTCTCGCTGCCGGGCGTGGTGCGCGCCATGCTCGGCAGCGAGGAGAAGTGGAGGGCCGTGGCCTCCTTCTGCGAGAACGTAATGTTGCAGAAGGAGGCCGCGGGGAGGAAGCGCGAGATTCAGCGGCGCGCTGAAGCTCGCGCTCGTGCGGTGGCCCGAGGTCGTCGCCCGGTCGCGAGGCGTCGCGGGCGGCCGCCTCGGCGTGGCGGATGACCTAGGCTGGGAGGGGGGTCCTGAGGGGACCCTCCTCCCGCCAGGCGGCGCCGGGTCGGACCGGTTGGGGGTAGAAGTGCCTCCTCCTACCGGTCCGACGCAAGGGGTGGCACCCTCGGCGGTCTGGTGCGGCCATGAACACCCGGCCGCCGAGGGGTGGAAACGGGGTCGCGGGCGGTTGCGAGTTGGTGCTCGCAGCCGCCACTAAACGCGGCCCCGGGACGGATAGCGGCGGGATGGAGTGGCCCCGTCCCGCCGCTATGAGGCAGTGTGTCTACTGGGGGGACCGATTGTCCCCCCGGGGGATGGGCGCGAAAGCGCGGGCACGGGGAAGATACCGGAAGAATGCTTCGAGCGATTCCCGGTATCCTCCCAAAGCGTGCCGAAGGGTCACCGTGGGGTTTTTAGTGGGTAGGTCCCGCGCCTGTCGTTGTACGGGCGCGGGGAATCCCACACACCCCTCCCACCTCTCCCGAAGGAGGTGGGAGGGAGTCTTTCGAAGATTTTCCCCACGACAAAAAAAAAAAAAAAAAAAAAAAAAGTTAAGTCTGGGATAGGTATGGGATTTGAGCTCATCAGACTCATACTTTCGCACACTTCACATACTCGTTGAACAGATCCTGGGTTATTTTCTGGTTTGGATCACATAGTAATGTGGTACCACACTGAAACAGTAGATTAAACCAGGTTTCGATCAATATTTTAGAGAATAATTCATGTTAGGTCTAGGTTAGGCCTGGGATTTTCACTCATCAGACTCATACTTTCGCATTCTTCACATACTTGTTGAACGGATCCTGGGTTTTTTCTGGTTTGGATCACGTAGTAATGTGGGACCACACTGAAACAGTCAATTAAACCTGGTTTCGATCAATATTTTAGAGAATAATTCATGTTAGGTCTAGGTTAGGTCTGGGATTTGCTCTCATCAGGCTCATTCTTTCGCATATTTCTCATACTTGATGGCTAGATCCTGGGTTTTTTCTGCATTGCATCACGTAGTAATGAAGTACAACACTGAAACAGTCAATTAAACCTGGTTTCGATCAATATTTTAGAGGACAACGCATGTTAAGTCTAGGTAAGGCCTGGGATTTGCCCTCATCAGGGTCATACTTTCGCAGTTCTAACATACATGTTGACCTGATCGAGTGTTTTTTCTGCTTTGGATCACGTAGTAAAGTGGTACCACACTGAAACAGTCCATTAAACCTGGTTTGGATCAATATTTTAGAGGATAACGCATGTTAGGTCTAGGTTAGCCCTGGGATTTTCACTCATCAGACTCATACTTTCGCATTCTTCACATACTTGTTGAACGGATCCTGGGTTTTTTCTGGTATGGTTCACGTAGTAATGTGGTACCACAGTGAAACATTCAATTAAACCTGGTCTTGATAAATATTTTGGAGGATAACGCATGTTAGGTTTGGGTTAGGTCTAGGATGTGTCCTCATCAGGCTCATACATTCGCATATTTCTCATACTTCATGGCTAGATCCTGGGCTGTTTCTGGATTGTATCACGTAGTAATGTGGTGCCACGCTGAAACAGTCAATTAAACCTGGTTTCGATCAATATTTTAGAGGACAATGCAAGTTAGGTCTGTGTTAGGTCTGGGATTTGCCACATCGGGGTCATACTTTCGCGTTTTTCACTTACTTGTTGAACTGATCCTGGGTTTTTTCTGGTTTGGATCACGTAGTAATGTGGTACCACACTGAAACAGTCGATTAAACCCGGTTTCGATCAATATTTTAGAGGATAACGCAAGTTAAGTCTGGGATAGGCCTGGGATTTTCACTCATCAGACTCATACTTTCGGATTCTTCACATACTTGTTGAACGGATCCTGGGTTATTTTCTGGTTTGGATCACATAGTAATGTGGTACCACACTGAAACAGTCAATTAAACCTGGTTTCGATCAATATTTTTGAGGATAACGCATGTTAGGTCTAGGCTAGGCCTGGGATTTTCACTCATCAGACTCATAATTTCGCATTCTTCACATACTTGTTGAACGGATCCTGGGTTTTTTCTGGTTCGGATCACGTAGGAATGTGGGACCACACTGAAACAGTCAATTAAACCTGGTTTCGATCAATATTTTAGAGAATAATTCATGTTAGGTCTAGGTTAGGTTTGGGATTTGCTCTCATCAGGCTCATTCTTTCGCATATATCTCATACTTGATGGCTAGATCCTGGGCTTTTTCTGGATTGCATCACGTAGTAATGAAGTACAACACTGAAACAGTCAATTAAACCTGGTTTCCATCAATATCTTAGAGGACAACGCAAGTTAGGTCTGGGATAGGTCTGGGATTTGACCTCATCAGGGTCATACTTTCACAGTTTTAACATGCATGTTGACCTGATCAAGGGTTTTTTCTGCTTTGGATCACGTAGTAAAGTGGTACCACAACTAAAACAGTCAATTAAACCTGGTTTCGATCATTATTTTAGAGGATAACGCAAGTTAGGTCTGGGATAGGTCTGGGATTAGCCCTCATCAGACTTATACTTTCGCATTCTTCACATACTTGTTGAACGGATCCTGGGTTTTTTCTGGTTTGGATCACGTAGTAACGTGGTACCACGCTGAAACAGTCAATTAAACCTGGTTTCGATTAATATTTTAGAGGATAACGCAAGTTAGGTCTGGGATAGGTCTGGGATTTGCCCTCATCAGGCTGATACTTTCGCGTTTTTCACATACTTGTTGAACTGATCCTGGGTTTTTTCTGGTTTGGATCACGTAGCAATGTGGTACCACACTGAAACAGTCAATTAAACCTGGTTTCGATCAATATTTTAGAGAATAATTCATGTTAGGTCTAGGTTAGGTCTGGGATTTGCTCTCATCAGGCTCATTCTTTCGCATATTTCCCATACTTGATGGCTAGATCCCGGCCTTTTTCTGGATTGCATCACGTAGTAATGAAGTACAACACTGAAACAGTCCATTAAACCTGGTTTGGATCAATATTTTAGAGGATAACGCATGTTAGGTCTAGGTTAGGATCGGGATTTTCACTCAGCAGACTCATACTTTCGCATTCTTCACATACTTGTTGAGCGGATCCTGGGTTTTTTCGGGTTTGGATCACGTAGTAATGTCGGGCCACACTGAAACAATCAATTAAACCCGGTCTTGATAAATATTTTAGAGGATAACGCAAGCTAGGTCTGGGTTAGGTCTAGGATTTGCCCTCGTCAGGCTCATACTTTCGCAGTTTTAACATACATGTTGACGTGATCGAGGGTTTTTTCTGTTTTTTGATCACGTAGTAAAGTGGTACCACACTGAAACAGTCCATTAAACCTGGTTTGGATCAATATTTTAGAGGATAACGCATGTTAGGTCTAGGTTAACCCTGGGAATTTCACTCATCGATCTCATACTTTCGCATTCTTCACATACTTGTTGAACGGATCCTGGGTTTTTTCTGGTTTGGTTCACGTAGTAATGTGGTACCATTCTGGAACATTCAATTAAACCTGGTCTTGATAAATAGTTTAGAGGATAACGCATGTTAGGTTTGTGTTAGGTCTAGGATTTGCCCTCATCTGGCTCATACTTTCGCATATTTCTCATACTTCTCGGCTAGATCCTGGGCTATTTCTGGATTGGATCACGTATTAATGTGGTACCACACTGAAACAGTCAATTAAACCTGGTTTTGATGAATATTTTAGAGAATAATTCATGTTAGGTCTAGGTTAGGCATGAGATTTGCTCTCATCAGGCTCATTCTTTCGCATATTTCTCATACTAGATGGCTAGATCCTGGGCTTTTTCTGGATTGCATCACGTAGTAATGAAGTACAACACTGAAACACTCAATTAAACCTGGTTTCGTTCAATATTATTGAGGATAACGCATGTTAGGTCTAGGTTAGGCCTGGGATTTTCACTCATCAGACTCATACTTTCGCATTCTTCACATACTTGTTGAACGGATCTTGGGTTTTTTCTGGTGTGGATCACGTAGTAATGTGGTACCACACTGAAACAATCAATTAAACCTGGTCTTGATAAATATTTTAGAGGATAACGCATGTTAGGTCTGGGTTAGGTCTAGGATTTGCCCCCATCAGGCTCATACTTTCGCATATTTCTCATACTTCATGGCTGGATCCTGGGCTATTTCTGGATTGGATCACGTAGTAATGTGGTACCACACTGAAACAGTCAATTAAACCTGGTTGTGATCAATATTATAGAGAATAATTCATGTTAGGTCTAGGTTAGGTCTGGGATTTGCTCTCATCAGGCTCATACTTTCGCATTCTTCACATACTTGTTGAACGGATCCTGGGTTTTTACTGGTTTGGGTCACGTAGTAATGTGGTACCACACTGAAACAGTCAATTAAACCTGGTTTCGATCAATATTTTAGAGAATAATTCATGTTAGGTCTAGGTTAGGTCTGGGATTTGCTGTCATCAGGCTCATTCTATCGCATATTTCTCATACTTGAGGGCTAGATCCTGGGCATTTTCAGGATTGCATCACGTAGTAATGAAGTACAACACTGAAACAGTCAATTAAACCTGGTTTCCATCAATATTTTAGAGGACATCGCATGTTAGGTGTGGGATAGGTCTGGGATTTTCACTCATCAGACTCATACTTTCGCATTCTTCACATATTTGTTGAACGGATCCTGGGTTTTTTCTGGTTTGGATCACGTAGTAATGTGGCACCACAAAGAAACAATCAATTAAACCTGGTCTTGATAAATATTTTAGAGGATAACGCATGTTAGGTCTGGGATAGGTCTGGGATTTGCCCACATCAGGCTCATACTTTCGCGTTTTTCACATACTCGTTGAACAGATCCTGGGTTATTTTCTGGTTTGGATCACGTAGTAATGTGGTACCACACTGAAACAGTCGATTAAACCAGGTTTCGATCAATATTTTTGAGGATAACGCATGTTAGGTCAAGGTTGAGCCTGGTATTTTCACTCATCAGACTCATACTTTCGCATTCTTCTCATACTTGTTGAACGGATCCTGGGTTTTTTCTGGTTTGGATCACGTAGTAATGTGGGACCACACAGAAACAATCAATTAAACCTGGTCTTGATAAATATATTAGAGAATAATTCATGTTAGGTCTAGGTTAGGTCTGGGATTTGCTCTCATCAGGCTCATTCTTTCGCACATTTCTCATACTTGATGGCTAGATCCTGGGCTTTTTCTGGATTGCATCACGTAGTAATGAAGTACAACACTGAAACAGTCAATTAAACCTGGTTTCCATCAATATCTTAGAGGACAACGCAAGTTAGGTCTGGGATAGGTCTGGGATTTGCTCACATCAGGCTCATACTTTCGCGTTTTTCACATACTTGTTGAACAGATCCTGGGTTTTTTCTGGTTTTGATCACGTAGTAATGTGGGACCACACTGAAACAGTCAATTAAACCTGGTTTCGATTAATAGATTAGAGAATAATTCATGTTAGGTCTAGGTTAGGTCTGGGATTTGCTCTCATCAGGCTCATTCTTTCGCATATTTCTCATACTTGTTGAACGGATCCTGGGTTTTTACTGGTTTGGATCACGTAGTAATGTGGTACCACACTGAAACATTCAATAAACCTGGTCTTGATAAATATTTTAGAGGATAACGCATGTTAGGTCTGGGTTAGGTCTAGGATTTGCCCCCATCAGGCTCATACTTTCGCATATTTCTCATACTTCATGGCTGGATCCTGGGCTATTTCTGGATTGGATCACGTAGTAATGTGGTACCACACTGAAACAGTCAATTAAACCTGGTTGTGATCAATATTATAGAGAATAATTCATGTTAGGTCTAGGTTAGGTCTGGGATTTGCTCTCATCAGGCTCATACTTTCGCATTCTTCACATACTTGTTGAACGGATCCTGGGTTTTTACTGGTTTGGATCACGTAGTAATGTGGTACCACACTGAAACATTCAATAAACCTGGTCTTGATAAATATTTTAGAGGATAACGCATGTTAGGTCTGGGTTAGGTCTAGGATTTGCCCTCATCAGGCTCCTACTTTCGCATATTTCTCATACTTCATGGCTGGATCCTGGGCTATTTCCGGATTGGATCACATAGTAATGTGGTACCACACTGAAACAGTCAATTAAACCTGGTTTTGATCAATATTTTTGAGAATAATTCATGTTAGGTCTAGGTTAGGTCAGGGATTTGCTCTCATCAGGGTCATACTTTCGAAGTTTTAACATACATGTTGGTCTGATCGAGGGGTTTTTCTGCTGTGGATCACGTAGTAAAGTGGTACCACACTGAAACAGTCCATTAAACCTTGTTTGGATCAATATTTTTGAGGATAACGCATATTAGGTCTAGGTTAGGCCGGGGATTTTCACTCATCAGACTCATACTTTCGCATTCTTCACATATTTGTTGAACGGATCCTGGGTTTTTACTGGTTTGGATCACGTAGTAATGTGGTACCACACTGAAACATTCAATTAAACCTGGTTTCGATCAATATATTAGAGAATAATTCATGGTAGGTCTAGGTTAGGTCTGGGATTTGTCCTCATCAGGCTCACACTTTCGCATATTTCTCATACTTCATGGCTGGATCCTGGGCTATTTCTGGATTGGATCACGTATTAATGTGGTACCACACTGAAACAGTCAATTAAACCTGGTTTTGATGAATATTTTAGAGAATAATTCATGTTAGGTCTAGGTTAGGCATGAGATTTGCTCTCATCAGGCTCATTCTTTCGCATATTTCTCATACTAGATGGCTAGATCCTGGGCTTTTTCTGGATTGCATCACGTAGTAATGAAGTACAACACTGAAACACTCAATTAAACCTGGTTTCGTTCAATATTATTGAGGATAACGCATGTTAGGTCTAGGTTAGGCCTGGGATTTTCACTCATCAGACTCATACTTTCGCATTCTTCACATACTTGTTGAACGGATCTTGGGTTTTTTCTGGTGTGGATCACGTAGTAATGTGGTACCACACTGAAACAATCAATTAAACCTGGTCTTGATAAATATTTTAGAGGATAACGCATGTTAGGTCTGGGTTAGGTCTAGGATTTGCCCCCATCAGGCTCATACTTTCGCATATTTCTCATACTTCATGGCTGGATCCTGGGCTATTTCTGGATTGGATCACGTAGTAATGTGGTACCACACTGAAACAGTCAATTAAACCTGGTTGTGATCAATATTATAGAGAATAATTCATGTTAGGTCTAGGTTAAGCCTGGTATTTTCACTCATCAGACTCATACTTTCGCATTCTTCTCATACTTGTTGAACGGATCTTGGGTTTTTTCTGGTTTGGATCACGTAGTAATGTGGTACCACACTGAAACAGTCAATTAAACCTGGTTTCGATCAATATTTTAGAGAATAATTCATGTTAGGTCTAGGTTAGGTCTGGGATTTGCTGTCATCAGGCTCATTCTATCGCATATTTCTCATACTTGAGGGCTAGATCCTGGGCATTTTCAGGATTGCATCACGTAGTAATGAAGTACAACACTGAAACAGTCAATTAAACCTGGTTTCCATCAATATTTTAGAGGACATCGCATGTTAGGTGTGGGATAGGTCTGGGATTTTCACTCATCAGACTCATACTTTCGCATTCTTCACATATTTGTTGAACGGATCCTGGGTTTTTTCTGGTTTGGATCACGTAGTAATGTGGCACCACAAAGAAACAATCAATTAAACCTGGTCTTGATAAATATTTTAGAGGATAACGCATGTTAGGTCTGGGATAGGTCTGGGATTTGCCCACATCAGGCTCATACTTTCGCGTTTTTCACATACTCGTTGAACAGATCCTGGGTTATTTTCTGGTTTGGATCACGTAGTAATGTGGTACCACACTGAAACAGTCGATTAAACCAGGTTTCGATCAATATTTTTGAGGATAACGCATGTTAGGTCAAGGTTGAGCCTGGTATTTTCACTCATCAGACTCATACTTTCGCATTCTTCTCATACTTGTTGAACGGATCCTGGGTTTTTTCTGGTTTGTATCACGTAGTAATGTGGGACCACACAGAAACAATCAATTAAACCTGGTCTTGATAAATATATTAGAGAATAGTTCATGTTAGGTCTAGGTTAGGTCTGGGATTTGCTCTCATCAGGCTCATTCTTTCGCACATTTCTCATACTTGATGGCTAGATCCTGGGCTTTTTCTGGATTGCATCACGTAGTAATGAAGTACAACACTGAAACAGTCAATTAAACCTGGTTTCCATCAATATCTTAGAGGACAACGCAAGTTAGGTCTGGGATAGGTCTGGGATTTGCTCACATCAGGCTCATACTTTCGCGTTTTTCACATACTTGTTGAACAGATCCTGGGTTTTTTCTGGTTTTGATCACGTAGTAGTGTGGTACCACACTGAAACAGTCCATTAAACATGGTTTGGATCAACATTTTAGAGGATAACGCATGTTAGGTCTAGGTTAGGCCTGGGATTTTCACTCATCAGACTCATACTTTCGCATTCTTCACATACTTGTTGAACGGATCCTGGGTTTTTACTGGTTTGGATCACGTAGTAATGTGGGACCACACTGAAACAGTCAATTAAACCTGGTTTCGATCAATATATTGGAGAATAATTCATGTTAGGTCTAGGTTAGGTCTGGGATTTGCTCTCATCATGCTCATTCTTTCGCACATTTCTCATACTTGATGGCTAGATCCTGGGCTTTTTCTGGATTGCATCACGTAGTAATGAAGTACAACACTGAAACAGTCAATTAAACCTGGTTTCCATCAATATCTTAGAGGACAACGCAAGTTAGGTCTGGGATAGGTCTAGGATTTGCTCACATCAGGCTCATACTTTCGCGTTTTTCACATACTTGTTGAACAGATCCTGGGTTTTTTCTGGTTTTGATCACGTAGTAGTGTGGTACCACACTGAAACAGTCCATTAAACATGGTTTGGATCAACATTTTAGAGGATAACGCATGTTAGGTCTAGGTTAGGCCTGGGATTTTCACTCATCAGACTCATACTTTCGCATTCTTCACATACTTGTTGAACGGATCCTGGGTTTTTTCTGGTTTGGATCACGTAGTAATGTGGGGCCACACTGAAACAGTCAATTAAACCTGGTTTCGATCAATATATTAGAGAATAATTCATGTTAGGTCTAGGTTAGGTCTGGGATTTGCTCCCATCAGGCTCATTCTTTCGCATATTTCTCATACTTGATGGCTAGATCCTGGGTTTTTTCTGGTTTGGATAACGTAGTAATGTGGGACCACACTGAAACAATCAATTAAACCTGGTCTTGATAAATGTTTTAGAGGATAACGCATGTTAGGTCTGGGATAGGTCTGGGATTTGCCCTCATCAGACTCATACTTTCGCACACTTCACATACTCGTTGAGCAGATCCTGGGTTATTTTCTGGTTTGGATCACATAGTAATGTGGTACCACACTGAAACAGTCGATTAAACCAGGTTTCGATCAATATTTTTGAGGATAACGCATGTTAGGTCTAGGTTAGGCCTGGGATTTTCACTCATCAGACTCATACTTTCGCATTCTTCTCATACTTGTTGAACGGATCCTGGGTTTTTTCTGGTTTGGATCACGTAGTAATGTGGGACCACACTGAAACAGTCAATTAAACCTGGTTTCGATCAATATATTAGAGAATAATTCATGGTAGGTCTAGGTTAGGTCTGGCATTTGTCCTCATCAGGCTCACACTTTCGCATATTTCTCATACTTCATGGCTGGATCCTGGGCTATTTCTGGATTGGATCACGTATTAATGTGGTACCACACTGAAACAGTCAATTAAACCTGGTTTTGATGAATATTTTAGAGAATAATTCATGTTAGGTCTAGGTTAGGCATGAGATTTGCTCTCATCAGGCTCATTCTTTCGCATATTTCTCATACTAGATGGCTAGATCCTGGGCTTTTTCTGGATTGCATCACGTAGTAATGAAGTACAACACTGAAACACTCAATTAAACCTGGTTTCGTTCAATATTATTGAGGATAACGCATGTTAGGTCTAGGTTAGGCCTGGGATTTTCACTCATCAGACTCATACTTTCGCATTCTTCACATACTTGTTGAACGGATCTTGGGTTTTTTCTGGTGTGGATCACGTAGTAATGTGGTACCACACTGAAACAATCAATTAAACCTGGTCTTGATAAATATTTTAGAGGATAACGCATGTTAGGTCTGGGTTAGGTCTAGGATTTGCCCCCATCAGGCTCATACTTTCGCATATTTCTCATACTTCATGGCTGGATCCTGGGCTATTTCTGGATTGGATCACGTAGTAATGTGGTACCACACTGAAACAGTCAATTAAACCTGGTTGTGATCAATATTATAGAGAATAATTCATGTTAGGTCTAGGTTAGGTCTGGGATTTGCTCTCATCAGGCTCATACTTTCGCATTCTTCACATACTTGTTGAACGGATCCTGGGTTTTTACTGGTTTGGGTCACGTAGTAATGTGGTACCACACTGAAACAGTCAATTAAACCTGGTTTCGATCAATATTTTAGAGAATAATTCATGTTAGGTCTAGGTTAGGTCTGGGATTTGCTGTCATCAGGCTCATTCTATCGCATATTTCTCATACTTGAGGGCTAGATCCTGGGCATTTTCAGGATTGCATCACGTAGTAATGAAGTACAACACTGAAACAGTCAATTAAACCTGGTTTCCATCAATATTTTAGAGGACATCGCATGTTAGGTGTGGGATAGGTCTGGGATTTTCACTCATCAGACTCATACTTTCGCATTCTTCACATATTTGTTGAACGGATCCTGGGTTTTTTCTGGTTTGGATCACGTAGTAATGTGGCACCACAAAGAAACAATCAATTAAACCTGGTCTTGATAAATATTTTAGAGGATAACGCATGTTAGGTCTGGGATAGGTCTGGGATTTGCCCACATCAGGCTCATACTTTCGCGTTTTTCACATACTCGTTGAACAGATCCTGGGTTATTTTCTGGTTTGGATCACGTAGTAATGTGGTACCACACTGAAACAGTCGATTAAACCAGGTTTCGATCAATATTTTTGAGGATAACGCATGTTAGGTCAAGGTTGAGCCTGGTATTTTCACTCATCAGACTCATACTTTCGCATTCTTCTCATACTTGTTGAACGGATCCTGGGTTTTTTCTGGTTTGGATCACGTAGTAATGTGGGACCACACAGAAACAATCAATTAAACCTGGTCTTGATAAATATATTAGAGAATAATTCATGTTAGGTCTAGGTTAGGTCTGGGATTTGCTCTCATCAGGCTCATTCTTTCGCACATTTCTCATACTTGATGGCTAGATCCTGGGCTTTTTCTGGATTGCATCACGTAGTAATGAAGTACAACACTGAAACAGTCAATTAAACCTGGTTTCCATCAATATCTTAGAGGACAACGCAAGTTAGGTCTGGGATAGGTCTGGGATTTGCTCACATCAGGCTCATACTTTCGCGTTTTTCACATACTTGTTGAACAGATCCTGGGTTTTTTCTGGTTTTGATCACGTAGTAATGTGGGACCACACTGAAACAGTCAATTAAACCTGGTTTCGATTAATAGATTAGAGAATAATTCATGTTAGGTCTAGGTTAGGTCTGGGATTTGCTCTCATCAGGCTCATTCTTTCGCATATTTCTCATACTTGTTGAACGGATCCTGGGTTTTTACTGGTTTGGATCACGTAGTAATGTGGTACCACACTGAAACATTCAATAAACCTGGTCTTGATAAATATTTTAGAGGATAACGCATGTTAGGTCTGGGTTAGGTCTAGGATTTGCCCCCATCAGGCTCATACTTTCGCATATTTCTCATACTTCATGGCTGGATCCTGGGCTATTTCTGGATTGGATCACGTAGTAATGTGGTACCACACTGAAACAGTCAATTAAACCTGGTTGTGATCAATATTATAGAGAATAATTCATGTTAGGTCTAGGTTAGGTCTGGGATTTGCTCTCATCAGGCTCATACTTTCGCATTCTTCACATACTTGTTGAACGGATCCTGGGTTTTTACTGGTTTGGATCACGTAGTAATGTGGTACCACACTGAAACATTCAATAAACCTGGTCTTGATAAATATTTTAGAGGATAACGCATGTTAGGTCTGGGTTAGGTCTAGGATTTGCCCTCATCAGGCTCCTACTTTCGCATATTTCTCATACTTCATGGCTGGATCCTGGGCTATTTCCGGATTGGATCACATAGTAATGTGGTACCACACTGAAACAGTCAATTAAACCTGGTTTTGATCAATATTTTTGAGAATAATTCATGTTAGGTCTAGGTTAGGTCAGGGATTTGCTCTCATCAGGGTCATACTTTCGAAGTTTTAACATACATGTTGGTCTGATCGAGGGGTTTTTCTGCTGTGGATCACGTAGTAAAGTGGTACCACACTGAAACAGTCCATTAAACCTTGTTTGGATCAATATTTTTGAGGATAACGCATATTAGGTCTAGGTTAGGCCGGGGATTTTCACTCATCAGACTCATACTTTCGCATTCTTCACATATTTGTTGAACGGATCCTGGGTTTTTACTGGTTTGGATCACGTAGTAATGTGGTACCACACTGAAACATTCAATTAAACCTGGTTTCGATCAATATATTAGAGAATAATTCATGGTAGGTCTAGGTTAGGTCTGGGATTTGTCCTCATCAGGCTCACACTTTCGCATATTTCTCATACTTCATGGCTGGATCCTGGGCTATTTCTGGATTGGATCACGTATTAATGTGGTACCACACTGAAACAGTCAATTAAACCTGGTTTTGATGAATATTTTAGAGAATAATTCATGTTAGGTCTAGGTTAGGCATGAGATTTGCTCTCATCAGGCTCATTCTTTCGCATATTTCTCATACTAGATGGCTAGATCCTGGGCTTTTTCTGGATTGCATCACGTAGTAATGAAGTACAACACTGAAACACTCAATTAAACCTGGTTTCGTTCAATATTATTGAGGATAACGCATGTTAGGTCTAGGTTAGGCCTGGGATTTTCACTCATCAGACTCATACTTTCGCATTCTTCACATACTTGTTGAACGGATCTTGGGTTTTTTCTGGTGTGGATCACGTAGTAATGTGGTACCACACTGAAACAATCAATTAAACCTGGTCTTGATAAATATTTTAGAGGATAACGCATGTTAGGTCTGGGTTAGGTCTAGGATTTGCCCCCATCAGGCTCATACTTTCGCATATTTCTCATACTTCATGGCTGGATCCTGGGCTATTTCTGGATTGGATCACGTAGTAATGTGGTACCACACTGAAACAGTCAATTAAACCTGGTTGTGATCAATATTATAGAGAATAATTCATGTTAGGTCTAGGTTAAGCCTGGTATTTTCACTCATCAGACTCATACTTTCGCATTCTTCTCATACTTGTTGAACGGATCCTGGGTTTTTTCTGGTTTGGATCACGTAGTAATGTGGTACCACACTGAAACAGTCAATTAAACCTGGTTTCGATCAATATTTTAGAGAATAATTCATGTTAGGTCTAGGTTAGGTCTGGGATTTGCTGTCATCAGGCTCATTCTATCGCATATTTCTCATACTTGAGGGCTAGATCCTGGGCATTTTCAGGATTGCATCACGTAGTAATGAAGTACAACACTGAAACAGTCAATTAAACCTGGTTTCCATCAATATTTTAGAGGACATCGCATGTTAGGTGTGGGATAGGTCTGGGATTTTCACTCATCAGACTCATACTTTCGCATTCTTCACATACTTGTTGAACGGATCTTGGGTTTTTTCTGGTGTGGATCACGTAGTAATGTGGTACCACACTGAAACAATCAATTAAACCTGGTCTTGATAAATATTTTAGAGGATAACGCATGTTAGGTCTGGGTTAGGTCTAGGATTTGCCCCCATCAGGCTCATACTTTCGCATATTTCTCATACTTCATGGCTGGATCCTGGGCTATTTCTGGATTGGATCACGTAGTAATGTGGTACCACACTGAAACAGTCAATTAAACCTGGTTGTGATCAATATTATAGAGAATAATTCATGTTAGGTCTAGGTTAGGTCTGGGATTTGCTCTCATCAGGCTCATACTTTCGCATTCTTCACATACTTGTTGAACGGATCCTGGGTTTTTACTGGTTTGGGTCACGTAGTAATGTGGTACCACACTGAAACAGTCAATTAAACCTGGTTTCGATCAATATTTTAGAGAATAATTCATGTTAGGTCTAGGTTAGGTCTGGGATTTGCTGTCATCAGGCTCATTCTATCGCATATTTCTCATACTTGAGGGCTAGATCCTGGGCATTTTCAGGATTGCATCACGTAGTAATGAAGTACAACACTGAAACAGTCAATTAAACCTGGTTTCCATCAATATTTTAGAGGACATCGCATGTTAGGTGTGGGATAGGTCTGGGATTTTCACTCATCAGACTCATACTTTCGCATTCTTCACATATTTGTTGAACGGATCCTGGGTTTTTTCTGGTTTGGATCACGTAGTAATGTGGCACCACAAAGAAACAATCAATTAAACCTGGTCTTGATAAATATTTTAGAGGATAACGCATGTTAGGTCTGGGATAGGTCTGGGATTTGCCCACATCAGGCTCATACTTTCGCGTTTTTCACATACTCGTTGAACAGATCCTGGGTTATTTTCTGGTTTGGATCACGTAGTAATGTGGTACCACACTGAAACAGTCGATTAAACCAGGTTTCGATCAATATTTTTGAGGATAACGCATGTTAGGTCAAGGTTGAGCCTGGTATTTTCACTCATCAGACTCATACTTTCGCATTCTTCTCATACTTGTTGAACGGATCCTGGGTTTTTTCTGGTTTGGATCACGTAGTAATGTGGGACCACACAGAAACAATCAATTAAACCTGGTCTTGATAAATATATTAGAGAATAATTCATGTTAGGTCTAGGTTAGGTCTGGGATTTGCTCTCATCAGGCTCATTCTTTCGCACATTTCTCATACTTGATGGCTAGATCCTGGGCTTTTTCTGGATTGCATCACGTAGTAATGAAGTACA
Source organism: Colletes latitarsis (assembly GCF_051014445.1). Lineage (NCBI taxonomy): Eukaryota > Metazoa > Arthropoda > Insecta > Hymenoptera > Colletidae > Colletes > Colletes latitarsis. Next base: position 25,878,586 of record NW_027488365.1, on the reverse strand, counting down.
ACACTGAAACAGTCAATTAAACCTGGTTTCCATCAATATCTTAGAGGACAACGCAAGTTAGGTCTGGGATAGGTCTGGGATTTGCTCACATCAGGCTCATACTTTCGCGTTTTTCACATACTTGTTGAACAGATCCTGGGTTTTTTCTGGTTTTGATCACGTAGTAATGTGGGACCACACTGAAACAGTCAATTAAACCTGGTTTCGATTAATAGATTAGAGAATAATTCATGTTAGGTCTAGGTTAGGTCTGGGATTTGCTCTCATCAGGCTCATTCTTTCGCATATTTCTCATACTTGTTGAACGGATCCTGGGTTTTTACTGGTTTGGATCACGTAGTAATGTGGTACCACACTGAAACATTCAATAAACCTGGTCTTGATAAATATTTTAGAGGATAACGCATGTTAGGTCTGGGTTAGGTCTAGGATTTGCCCCCATCAGGCTCATACTTTCGCATATTTCTCATACTTCATGGCTGGATCCTGGGCTATTTCTGGATTGGATCACGTAGTAATGTGGTACCACACTGAAACAGTCAATTAAACCTGGTTGTGATCAATATTATAGAGAATAATTCATGTTAGGTCTAGGTTAGGTCTGGGATTTGCTCTCATCAGGCTCATACTTTCGCATTCTTCACATACTTGTTGAACGGATCCTGGGTTTTTACTGGTTTGGATCACGTAGTAATGTGGTACCACACTGAAACATTCAATAAACCTGGTCTTGATAAATATTTTAGAGGATAACGCATGTTAGGTCTGGGTTAGGTCTAGGATTTGCCCTCATCAGGCTCCTACTTTCGCATATTTCTCATACTTCATGGCTGGATCCTGGGCTATTTCCGGATTGGATCACATAGTAATGTGGTACCACACTGAAACAGTCAATTAAACCTGGTTTTGATCAATATTTTTGAGAATAATTCATGTTAGGTCTAGGTAAGGTCAGGGATTTGCTCTCATCAGGGTCATACTTTCGAAGTTTTAACATACATGTTGGTCTGATCGAGGGGTTTTTCTGCTGTGGATCACGTAGTAAAGTGGTACCACACTGAAACAGTCCATTAAACCTTGTTTGGATCAATATTTTTGAGGATAACGCATATTAGGTCTAGGTTAGGCCGGGGATTTTCACTCATCAGACTCATACTTTCGCATTCTTCACATATTTGTTGAACGGATCCTGGGTTTTTACTGGTTTGGATCACGTAGTAATGTGGTACCACACTGAAACATTCAATTAAACCTGGTTTCGATCAATATATTAGAGAATAATTCATGGTAGGTCTAGGTTAGGTCTGGGATTTGTCCTCATCAGGCTCACACTTTCGCATATTTCTCATACTTCATGGCTGGATCCTGGGCTATTTCTGGATTGGATCACGTATTAATGTGGTACCACACTGAAACAGTCAATTAAACCTGGTTTTGATGAATATTTTAGAGAATAATTCATGTTAGGTCTAGGTTAGGCATGAGATTTGCTCTCATCAGGCTCATTCTTTCGCATATTTCTCATACTAGATGGCTAGATCCTGGGCTTTTTCTGGATTGCATCACGTAGTAATGAAGTACAACACTGAAACACTCAATTAAACCTGGTTTCGTTCAATATTATTGAGGATAACGCATGTTAGGTCTAGGTTAGGCCTGGGATTTTCACTCATCAGACTCATACTTTCGCATTCTTCACATACTTGTTGAACGGATCTTGGGTTTTTTCTGGTGTGGATCACGTAGTAATGTGGTACCACACTGAAACAATCAATTAAACCTGGTCTTGATAAATATTTTAGAGGATAACGCATGTTAGGTCTGGGTTAGGTCTAGGATTTGCCCCCATCAGGCTCATACTTTCGCATATTTCTCATACTTCATGGCTGGATCCTGGGCTATTTCTGGATTGGATCACGTAGTAATGTGGTACCACACTGAAACAGTCAATTAAACCTGGTTGTGATCAATATTATAGAGAATAATTCATGTTAGGTCTAGGTTAAGCCTGGTATTTTCACTCATCAGACTCATACTTTCGCATTCTTCTCATACTTGTTGAACGGATCCTGGGTTTTTTCTGGTTTGGATCACGTAGTAATGTGGTACCACACTGAAACAGTCAATTAAACCTGGTTTCGATCAATATTTTAGAGAATAATTCATGTTAGGTCTAGGTTAGGTCTGGGATTTGCTGTCATCAGGCTCATTCTATCGCATATTTCTCATACTTGAGGGCTAGATCCTGGGCATTTTCAGGATTGCATCACGTAGTAATGAAGTACAACACTGAAACAGTCAATTAAACCTGGTTTCCATCAATATTTTAGAGGACATCGCATGTTAGGTGTGGGATAGGTCTGGGATTTTCACTCATCAGACTCATACTTTCGCATTCTTCACATACTTGTTGAACGGATCTTGGGTTTTTTCTGGTGTGGATCACGTAGTAATGTGGTACCACACTGAAACAATCAATTAAACCTGGTCTTGATAAATATTTTAGAGGATAACGCATGTTAGGTCTGGGTTAGGTCTAGGATTTGCCCCCATCAGGCTCATACTTTCGCATATTTCTCATACTTCATGGCTGGATCCTGGGCTATTTCTGGATTGGATCACGTAGTAATGTGGTACCACACTGAAACAGTCAATTAAACCTGGTTGTGATCAATATTATAGAGAATAATTCATGTTAGGTCTAGGTTAGGTCTGGGATTTGCTCTCATCAGGCTCATACTTTCGCATTCTTCACATACTTGTTGAACGGATCCTGGGTTTTTACTGGTTTGGGTCACGTAGTAATGTGGTACCACACTGAAACAGTCAATTAAACCTGGTTTCGATCAATATTTTAGAGAATAATTCATGTTAGGTCTAGGTTAGGTCTGGGATTTGCTGTCATCAGGCTCATTCTATCGCATATTTCTCATACTTGAGGGCTAGATCCTGGGCATTTTCAGGATTGCATCACGTAGTAATGAAGTACAACACTGAAACAGTCAATTAAACCTGGTTTCCATCAATATTTTAGAGGACATCGCATGTTAGGTGTGGGATAGGTCTGGGATTTTCACTCATCAGACTCATACTTTCGCATTCTTCACATATTTGTTGAACGGATCCTGGGTTTTTTCTGGTTTGGATCACGTAGTAATGTGGCACCACAAAGAAACAATCAATTAAACCTGGTCTTGATAAATATTTTAGAGGATAACGCATGTTAGGTCTGGGATAGGTCTGGGATTTGCCCACATCAGGCTCATACTTTCGCGTTTTTCACATACTCGTTGAACAGATCCTGGGTTATTTTCTGGTTTGGATCACGTAGTAATGTGGTACCACACTGAAACAGTCGATTAAACCAGGTTTCGATCAATATTTTTGAGGATAACGCATGTTAGGTCAAGGTTGAGCCTGGTATTTTCACTCATCAGACTCATACTTTCGCATTCTTCTCATACTTGTTGAACGGATCCTGGGTTTTTTCTGGTGTGGATCACGTAGTAATGTGGTACCACACTGAAACAATCAATTAAACCTGGTCTTGATAAATATTTTAGAGGATAACGCATGTTAGGTCTGGGTTAGGTCTAGGATTTGCCCCCATCAGGCTCATACTTTCGCATATTTCTCATACTTCATGGCTGGATCCTGGGCTATTTCTGGATTGGATCACGTAGTAATGTGGTACCACACTGAAACAGTCAATTAAACCTGGTTGTGATCAATATTATAGAGAATAATTCATGTTAGGTCTAGGTTAAGCCTGGTATTTTCACTCATCAGACTCATACTTTCGCATTCTTCTCATACTTGTTGAACGGATCCTGGGTTTTTTCTGGTTTGGATCACGTAGTAATGTGGTACCACACTGAAACAGTCAATTAAACCTGGTTTCGATCAATATTTTAGAGAATAATTCATGTTAGGTCTAGGTTAGGTCTGGGATTTGCTGTCATCAGGCTCATTCTATCGCATATTTCTCATACTTGAGGGCTAGATCCTGGGCATTTTCAGGATTGCATCACGTAGTAATGAAGTACAACACTGAAACAGTCAATTAAACCTGGTTTCCATCAATATTTTAGAGGACATCGCATGTTAGGTGTGGGATAGGTCTGGGATTTTCACTCATCAGACTCATACTTTCGCATTCTTCACATATTTGTTGAACGGATCCTGGGTTTTTTCTGGTTTGGATCACGTAGTAATGTGGCACCACAAAGAAACAATCAATTAAACCTGGTCTTGATAAATATTTTAGAGGATAACGCATGTTAGGTCTGGGATAGGTCTGGGATTTGCCCACATCAGGCTCATACTTTCGCGTTTTTCACATACTCGTTGAACAGATCCTGGGTTATTTTCTGGTTTGGATCACGTAGTAATGTGGTACCACACTGAAACAGTCGATTAAACCAGGTTTCGATCAATATTTTTGAGGATAACGCATGTTAGGTCAAGGTTGAGCCTGGTATTTTCACTCATCAGACTCATACTTTCGCATTCTTCTCATACTTGTTGAACGGATCCTGGGTTTTTTCTGGTTTGGATCACGTAGTAATGTGGGACCACACAGAAACAATCAATTAAACCTGGTCTTGATAAATATATTAGAGAATAATTCATGTTAGGTCTAGGTTAGGTCTGGGATTTGCTCTCATCAGGCTCATTCTTTCGCACATTTCTCATACTTGATGGCTAGATCCTGGGCTTTTTCTGGATTGCATCACGTAGTAATGAAGTACAACACTGAAACAGTCAATTAAACCTGGTTTCCATCAATATCTTAGAGGACAACGCAAGTTAGGTCTGGGATAGGTCTGGGATTTGCTCACATCAGGCTCATACTTTCGCGTTTTTCACATACTTGTTGAACAGATCCTGGGTTTTTTCTGGTTTTGATCACGTAGTAATGTGGGACCACACTGAAACAGTCAATTAAACCTGGTTTCGATTAATAGATTAGAGAATAATTCATGTTAGGTCTAGGTTAGGTCTGGGATTTGCTCTCATCAGGCTCATTCTTTCGCATATTTCTCATACTTGTTGAACGGATCCTGGGTTTTTACTGGTTTGGATCACGTAGTAATGTGGTACCACACTGAAACATTCAATAAACCTGGTCTTGATAAATATTTTAGAGGATAACGCATGTTAGGTCTGGGTTAGGTCTAGGATTTGCCCCCATCAGGCTCATACTTTCGCATATTTCTCATACTTCATGGCTGGATCCTGGGCTATTTCTGGATTGGATCACGTAGTAATGTGGTACCACACTGAAACAGTCAATTAAACCTGGTTGTGATCAATATTATAGAGAATAATTCATGTTAGGTCTAGGTTAGGTCTGGGATTTGCTCTCATCAGGCTCATACTTTCGCATTCTTCACATACTTGTTGAACGGATCCTGGGTTTTTACTGGTTTGGATCACGTAGTAATGTGGTACCACACTGAAACATTCAATAAACCTGGTCTTGATAAATATTTCAGAGGATAACGCATGTTAGGTCTGGGTTAGGTCTAGGATTTGCCCTCATCAGGCTCCTACTTTCGCATATTTCTCATACTTCATGGCTGGATCCTGGGCTATTTCCGGATTGGATCACATAGTAATGTGGTACCACACTGAAACAGTCAATTAAACCTGGTTTTGATCAATATTTTTGAGAATAATTCATGTTAGGTCTAGGTTAGGTCAGGGATTTGCTCTCATCAGGGTCATACTTTCGAAGTTTTAACATACATGTTGGTCTGATCGAGGGGTTTTTCTGCTGTGGATCACGTAGTAAAGTGGTACCACACTGAAACAGTCCATTAAACCTTGTTTGGATCAATATTTTTGAGGATAACGCATATTAGGTCTAGGTTAGGCCGGGGATTTTCACTCATCAGACTCATACTTTCGCATTCTTCACATATTTGTTGAACGGATCCTGGGTTTTTACTGGTTTGGATCACGTAGTAATGTGGTACCACACTGAAACATTCAATTAAACCTGGTTTCGATCAATATATTAGAGAATAATTCATGGTAGGTCTAGGTTAGGTCTGGGATTTGTCCTCATCAGGCTCACACTTTCGCATATTTCTCATACTTCATGGCTGGATCCTGGGCTATTTCTGGATTGGATCACGTATTAATGTGGTACCACACTGAAACAGTCAATTAAACCTGGTTTTGATGAATATTTTAGAGAATAATTCATGTTAGGTCTAGGTTAGGCATGAGATTTGCTCTCATCAGGCTCATTCTTTCGCATATTTCTCATACTAGATGGCTAGATCCTGGGCTTTTTCTGGATTGCATCACGTAGTAATGAAGTACAACACTGAAACACTCAATTAAACCTGGTTTCGTTCAATATTATTGAGGATAACGCATGTTAGGTCTAGGTTAGGCCTGGGATTTTCACTCATCAGACTCATACTTTCGCATTCTTCACATACTTGTTGAACGGATCTTGGGTTTTTTCTGGTGTGGATCACGTAGTAATGTGGTACCACACTGAAACAATCAATTAAACCTGGTCTTGATAAATATTTTAGAGGATAACGCATGTTAGGTCTGGGTTAGGTCTAGGATTTGCCCCCATCAGGCTCATACTTTCGCATATTTCTCATACTTCATGGCTGGATCCTGGGCTATTTCTGGATTGGATCACGTAGTAATGTGGTACCACACTGAAACAGTCAATTAAACCTGGTTGTGATCAATATTATAGAGAATAATTCATGTTAGGTCTAGGTTAAGCCTGGTATTTTCACTCATCAGACTCATACTTTCGCATTCTTCTCATACTTGTTGAACGGATCCTGGGTTTTTTCTGGTTTGGATCACGTAGTAATGTGGTACCACACTGAAACAGTCAATTAAACCTGGTTTCGATCAATATTTTAGAGAATAATTCATGTTAGGTCTAGGTTAGGTCTGGGATTTGCTGTCATCAGGCTCATTCTATCGCATATTTCTCATACTTGAGGGCTAGATCCTGGGCATTTTCAGGATTGCATCACGTAGTAATGAAGTACAACACTGAAACAGTCAATTAAACCTGGTTTCCATCAATATTTTAGAGGACATCGCATGTTAGGTGTGGGATAGGTCTGGGATTTTCACTCATCAGACTCATACTTTCGCATTCTTCACATATTTGTTGAACGGATCCTGGGTTTTTTCTGGTTTGGATCACGTAGTAATGTGGCACCACAAAGAAACAATCAATTAAACCTGGTCTTGATAAATATTTTAGAGGATAACGCATGTTAGGTCTGGGATAGGTCTGGGATTTGCCCACATCAGGCTCATACTTTCGCGTTTTTCACATACTCGTTGAACAGATCCTGGGTTATTTTCTGGTTTGGATCACGTAGTAATGTGGTACCACACTGAAACAGTCGATTAAACCAGGTTTCGATCAATATTTTTGAGGATAACGCATGTTAGGTCAAGGTTAAGCCTGGTATTTTCACTCATCAGACTCATACTTTCGCATTCTTCTCATACTTGTTGAACGGATCCTGGGTTTTTTCTGGTTTGGATCACGTAGTAATGTGGGACCACACAGAAACAATCAATTAAACCTGGTCTTGATAAATATATTAGAGAATAATTCATGTTAGGTCTAGGTTAGGTCTGGGATTTGCTCTCATCAGGCTCATTCTTTCGCACATTTCTCAAACTTGATGGCTAGATCCTGGGCTATTCTGGATTGCATCACGTAGTAATGAAGTACAACACTGAAACAGTCAATTAAACCTGGTTTCCATCAATATCTTAGAGGACAACGCAAGTTAGGTCTGGGATAGGTCTGGGATTTGCTCACATCAGGCTCATACTTTCGCGTTTTTCACATACTTGTTGAACAGATCCTGGGTTTTTTCTGGTTTTGATCACGTAGTAATGTGGGACCACACTGAAACAGTCAAATAAACCTGGTTTCGATTAATAGATTAGAGAATAATTCATGTTAGGTCTAGGTTAGGTCTGGGATTTGCTCTCATCAGGCTCATTCTTTCGCATATTTCTCATACTTGTTGAACGGATCCTGGGTTTTTACTGGTTTGGATCACGTAGTAATGTGGTACCACACTGAAACATTCAATAAACCTGGTCTTGATAAATATTTTAGAGGATAACGCATGTTAGGTCTGGGTTAGGTCTAGGATTTGCCCCCATCAGGCTCATACTTTCGCATATTTCTCATACTTCATGGCTGGATCCTGGGCCATTTCTGGATTGGATCACGTAGTAATGTGGTACCACACTGAAACAGTCAATTAAACCTGGTTATGATCAATATTATAGAGAATAATTCATGTTAGGTCTAGGTCAGGTCTGGGATTTGCTCTCATCGGGCTCATACTTTCGCATTCTTCACATACTTGTTGAACGGATCCTGGGTTTTTTCTGGATTGCATCACGTAGTAATGAAGTACAACACTGAAACACTCAATTAAACCTGGTTTCGTTCAATATTATTGAGGATAACGCATGTTAGGTCTAGGTTAGGCCTGGGATTTTCACTCATCAGACTCATACTTTCGCATTCTTCACATACTTGTTGAACGGATCTTGGGTTTTTTCTGGTGTGGATCACGTAGTAATGTGGTACCACACTGAAACAATCAATTAAACCTGGTCTTGATAAATATTTTAGAGGATAACGCATGTTAGGTCTGGGTTAGGTCTAGGATTTGCCCCCATCAGGCTCATACTTTCGCATATTTCTCATACTTCATGGCTGGATCCTGGGCTATTTCTGGATTGGATCACGTAGTAATGTGGTACCACACTGAAACAGTCAATTAAACCTGGTTGTGATCAATATTATAGAGAATAATTCATGTTAGGTCTAGGTTAGGTCTGGGATTTGCTCTCATCAGGCTCATACTTTCGCATTCTTCACATACTTGTTGAACGGATCCTGGGTTTTTACTGGTTTGGATCACGTAGTAATGTGGTACCACACTGAAACAGTCAATTAAACCTGGTTTCGATCAATATTTTAGAGAATAATTCATGTTAGGTCTAGGTTAGGTCTGGGATTTGCTGTCATCAGGCTCATTCTATCGCATATTTCTCATACTTGAGGGCTAGATCCTGGGCATTTTCAGGATTGCATCACGTAGTAATGAAGTACAACACTGAAACAGTCAATTAAACCTGGTTTCCATCAATATTTTAGAGGACATCGCATGTTAGGTGTGGGATAGGTCTGGGATTTTCACTCATCAGACTCATACTTTCGCATTCTTCACATATTTGTTGAACGGATCCTGGGTTTTTTCTGGTTTGGATCACGTAGTAATGTGGCACCACAAAGAAACAATCAATTAAACCTGGTCTTGATAAATATTTTAGAGGATAACGCATGTTAGGTCTGGGATAGGTCTGGGATTTGCCCACATCAGGCTCATACTTTCGCGTTTTTCACATACTCGTTGAACAGATCCTGGGTTATTTTCTGGTTTGGATCACGTAGTAATGTGGTACCACACTGAAACAGTCGATTAAACCAGGTTTCGATCAATATTTTTGAGGATAACGCATGTTAGGTCAAGGTTAAGCCTGGTATTTTCACTCATCAGACTCATACTTTCGCATTCTTCTCATACTTGTTGAACGGATCCTGGGTTTTTTCTGGTTTGGATCACGTAGTAATGTGGGACCACACAGAAACAATCAATTAAACCTGGTCTTGATAAATATATTAGAGAATAGTTCATGTTAGGTCTAGGTTAGGTCTGGGATTTGCTCTCATCAGGCTCATTCTTTCGCACATTTCTCATACTTGATGGCTAGATCCTGGGCTTTTTCTGGATTGCATCACGTAGTAATGAAGTACAACACTGAAACAGTCAATTAAACCTGGTTTCCATCAATATCTTAGAGGACAACGCAAGTTAGGTCTGGGATAGGTCTGGGATTTGCTCACATCAGGCTCATACTTTCGCGTTTTTCACATACTTGTTGAACAGATCCTGGGTTTTTTCTGGTTTTGATCACGTAGTAATGTGGGACCACACTGAAACAGTCAAATAAACCTGGTTTCGATTAATAGATTAGAGAATAATTCATGTTAGGTCTAGGTTAGGTCTGGGATTTGCTCTCATCAGGCTCATTCTTTCGCATATTTCTCATACTTGTTGAACGGATCCTGGGTTTTTACTGGTTTGGATCACGTAGTAATGTGGTACCACACTGAAACATTCAATAAACCTGGTCTTGATAAATATTTTAGAGGATAACGCATGTTAGGTCTGGGTTAGGTCTAGGATTTGCCCCCATCAGCTCATACTTTCGCATATTTATCATACTTCATGGCTGGATCCTGGGCCATTTCTGGATTGGATCACGTAGTAATGTGGTACCACACTGAAACAGTCAATTAAACCTGGTTGTGATCAATATTATAGAGAATAATTCATGTTAGGTCTAGGTTAGGTCTGGGATTTGCTCTCATCAGGCTCATACTTTCGCATTCTTCACATACTTGTTGAACGGATCCTGGGTTTTTACTGGTTTGGATCACGTAGTAATGTGGTACCACACTGAAACATTCAATAAACCTGGTCTTGATAAATATTTTAGAGGATAACGCATGTTAGGTCTGGGTTAGGTCTAGGATTTGCCCTCATCAGGCTCCTACTTTCGCATATTTCTCATACTTCATGGCTGGATCCTGGGCTATTTCCGGATTGGATCACATAGTAATGTGGTACCACACTGAAACAGTCAATTAAACCTGGTTTTGATCAATATTTTTGAGAATAATTCATGTTAGGTCTAGGTTAGGTCAGGGATTTGCTCTCATCAGGGTCATACTTTCGAAGTTTTAACATACATGTTGGTCTGATCGAGGGGTTTTTCTGCTGTGGATCACGTAGTAAAGTGGTACCACACTGAAACAGTCCATTAAACCTTGTTTGGATCAATATTTTTGAGGATAACGCGTGTTAGGTCTAGGTTAGGCCGGGGATGTTCACTCATCAGACTCATACTTTCGCATTCTTCACATACTTGTTGAACGGATCCTGGGTTTTTACTGGTTTGGATCACGTAGTAATATGGTACCACACTGAAACATTCAATAAACCTGGTCTTGATAAATATTTTAGAGGATAACGCATGTTAGGTCTGGGTTAGGTCTAGGATTTGCCCTCATCAGGCTCCTACTTTCGCATATTTCTCATACTTCATGGCTGGATCCTGGGCTATTTCCGGATTGGATCACATAGTAATGTGGTACCACACTGAAACAGTCAATTAAACCTGGTTTTGATCAATATTTTTGAGAATAATTCATGTTAGGTCTAGGTTAGGTCAGGGATTTGCTCTCATCAGGCTCATTCTTTCGCATATTTCTCATACTTGATGGCTAGATCCTGGGCTTTTTCTGGATTGCATCGCGTAGTAATGAAGTACAACACTGAAACAGTCAATTAAACCTGGTTTCCATCAATATTTTAGAGGACAACGCATGTTAGGTCTAGGTTAGGTCTGGGATTTGCTCTCATCAGGGTCATACTGTCGCAGTTTTAACTTACTTGTTGAACGGATCCTGGGTTTTTTCTGGTTTGGTTCACGTAGTAATGTGGTACCACACTGAAACATTCAATTAAACCTCGTCTTGATAGATATTTTAGAGGATAACGCATGTTAGGTTTGGGTTAGGTCTAGGATTTGCCCTCATCAGGCTCATACTTTCGCATATTTCTTATTCTTCATGGCTAGATCCTGGGCTATTTCCGGATTGGATCACATAGTAATGTGGTACCACACTGAAACAGTCAATGAAACCTGGTTTCGATCAATATTTTAGAGGATAACGCATGTTAGGTCTAGGTTAGCCCTGGGATTTTCACTCATCAGACTCATACTTTCGCATTCTTCACATACTTGTTGAACTGATCCCGGGTTTTTTCTGGTTTGGATCACCTAGTAATGTGGTACCACACTGAAACGGTCGATTAAACCTGGTTTCGATCAATATTTTAGAGGATAACCCATGTTAGGTCTAGGTTAGCCCTGGGATTTTCACTCATCAGATTCATACTTTCGCATTCTTCACATACTTGTTCAACTGATCCTGGGTTTTTTCTGGTTTGGATCACGTAGTAATGTGGTACCACACTGAAACAGTCAATTAAACCTGGTTTCGATCAATATTTTAGAGAATAATTCATGTTAGGTCTAGGTTAGGTCTGGGATTTGCTGTCATCAGGCTCATTCTATCGCATATTTCTCATACTTGAGGGCCAGATCCTGGGCTTTTTCAGGATTGCATCACGTAGTAATGAAGTACAACACTGAAACAGTCAATTAAACCTGGTTTCCATCAATATATTAGAGGACACCGCATGTTAGGTGTGGGATAGGTCTGGGATTTTCACTCATCAGACTCATACTTTCGCATTCTTCACATATTTGTTGAACGGATCCTGGGTTTTTTCTGGTTTGGATCACGTAGTAATGTGGCACCACTAAGAAACAATCAATTAAACCTGGTCTTGATAAATATTTTAGAGGATAACGCATGTTAGGTCTGGGATAGGTCTGGGATTTGCCCACATCAGGCTCATACTTTCGCGTTTTTCACATACTCGTTGAACAGATCCTGGGCTATTTTCTGGTTTGGATCACGTAGTAATGTGGTACCACACTGAAACAGTCGATTAAACCAGGTTTCGATCAATATTTTTGAGGATAACGCATGTTAGGTCAAGGTTAAGCCTGGTATTTTCACTCATCAGACTCATACCTTCGCATTCTTCTCATACTTGTTGAACGGATCCTGGGTTTTTTCTGGTTTGGATCACGTAGTAATGTGGGACCACACAGAAACAATCAATTAAACCTGGTCTTGATAAATATATTAGAGAATAATTCATGTTAGGTCTAGGTTAGGTCTGGGATTTGCTCTCATCAGGCTCATTCTTTCGCACATTTCTCATACTTGATGGCTAGATCCTGGGCTTTTTCTGGATTGCATCACGTAGTAATGAAGTACAACACTGAAACAGTCAATTAAACCTGGTTTCCATCAATATCTTAGAGGACAACGCAAGTTAGGTCTGGGATAGGTCTGGGATTTGCTCACATCAGGCTCATACTTTCGCGTTTTTCACATACTTGTTGAACAGATCCTGGGTTTTTTCTGGTTTTGATCACGTAGTAGTGTGGTACCACACTGAAACAGTCCATTAAACATGGTTTGGATCAATATTTTTGAGGATAACGCATGTTAGGTCTAGGTTAGGCCTGGGATTTTCACTCATCAGACTCATACTTTCGCATTCTTCTCATACTTGTTGAACGGATCCTGGGTTTTTTCTGGTTTGGATCTCGTAGTAATGTGGGACCACACTGAAACAGTCAATTAAACCTGGTTTCGATCAATATATTAGAGAATAATTCATGTTAGGTCTAGGTTAGGTCTGGGATTTGTCCTCATCAGGCTCACACTTTCGCATATTTCTCATACTTCATGGCTGGATCCTGGGCTATTTCTGGATTGGATCACGTATTAATGTGGTACCACACTGAAACAGTCAATTAAACCTGGTTTTGATGAATATTTTAGAGAATAATTCATGTTAGGTCTAGGTTAGGCACGAGATTTGCTCTCATCAGGCTCATTCTTTCGCATATTTCTCATACTAGATGGCTAGATCCTGGGCTTTTTCTGGATTGCATCACGTAGTAATGAAGTACAACACTGAAACACTCAATTAAACCTGGTTTCGTTCAATATTATTGAGGATAACGCATGTTAGGTCTAGGTTAGGCCTGGTATTTTCACTCATCAGACTCATACTTTCGCATTCTTCACATACTTGTTGAACGGATCTTGGGTTTTTTCTGGTGTGGATCACGTAGTAATGTGGTACCACACTGAAACAATCAATTAAACCTGGTTTTGATAAATATTTTAGAGGATAACGCATGTTAGGTCTGGGTTAGGTCTAGGATTTGCCCCCATCAGGCTCATACTTTCGCATATTTCTCATACTTCATGGCTGGATCCTGGGCTATTTCTGGATTGGATCACGTAGTAATGAAGTACAACACTGAAACAGTCAATTAAACCTGGTTTCCATCAATATCTTAGAGGACAACGCAAGTTAGGTCTGGGATAGGTCTGGGATTTGCTCACATCAGGCTCATACTTTCGCGTTTTTCACATACTTGTTGAACAGATCCTGGGTTTTTTCTGGTTTTGATCACGTAGTAATGTGGGACCACACTGAAACAGTCAAATAAACCTGGTTTCGATTAATAGATTAGAGAATAATTCATGTTAGGTCTAGGTTAGGTCTGGGATTTGCTCTCATCAGGCTCATTCTTTCGCATATTTCTCATACTTGTTGAACGGATCCTGGGTTTTTACTGGTTTGGATCACGTAGTAATGTGGTACCACACTGAAACATTCAATAAACCTGGTCTTGATAAATATTTTAGAGGATAACGCATGTTAGGTCTGGGTTAGGTCTAGGATTTGCCCCCATCAGGCTCATACTTTCGCATATTTCTCATACTTCATGGCTGGATCCTGGGCTATTTCTGGATTGGATCACGTAGTAATGTGGTACCACACTGAAACAGTCAATTAAACCTGGTTGTGATCAATATTATAGAGAATAATTCATGTTAGGTCTAGGTTAGGTCTGGGATTTGCTCTCATCAGGCTCATACTTTCGCATTCTTCACATACTTGTTGAACGGATCCTGGGTTTTTACTGGTTTGGATCACGTAGTAATGTGGTACCACACTGAAACATTCAATAAACCTGGTCTTGATAAATATTTTAGAGGATAACGCATGTTAGGTCTGGGTTAGGTCTAGGATTTGCCCTCATCAGGCTCCTACTTTCGCATATTTCTCATACTTCATGGCTGGATCCTGGGCTATTTCCGGATTGGATCACATAGTAATGTGGTACCACACTGAAACAGTCAATTAAACCTGGTTTTGATCAATATTTTTGAGAATAATTCATGTTAGGTCTAGGTTAGGTCAGGGATTTGCTCTCATCAGGGTCATACTTTCGAAGTTTTAACATACATGTTGGTCTGATCGAGGGGTTTTTCTGCTGTGGATCACGTAGTAAAGTGGTACCACACTGAAACAGTCCATTAAACCTTGTTTGGATCAATATTTTTGAGGATAACGCATGTTAGGTCTAGGTTAGGCCGGGGATTTTCACTCATCAGACTCATACTTTCGCATTCTTCACATACTTGTTGAACGGATCCTGGGTTTTTACTGGTTTGGATCACGTAGTAATATGGTACCACACTGAAACATTCAATAAACCTGGTCTTGATAAATATTTTAGAGGATAACGCATGTTAGGTCTGGGTTAGGTCTAGGATTTGCCCTCATCAGGCTCCTACTTTCGCATATTTCTCATACTTCATGGCTGGATCCTGGGCTATTTCCGGATTGGATCACATAGTAATGTGGTACCACACTGAAACAGTCAATTAAACCTGGTTTTGATCAATATTTTTGAGAATAATTCATGTTAGGTCTAGGTTAGGTCAGGGATTTGCTCTCATCAGGCTCATTCTTTCGCATATTTCTCATACTTGATGGCTAGATCCTGGGCTTTTTCTGGATTGCATCGCGTAGTAATGAAGTACAACACTGAAACAGTCAATTAAACCTGGTTTCCATCAATATTTTAGAGGACAACGCATGTTAGGTCTAGGTTAGGTCTGGGATTTGCTCTCATCAGGGTCATACTGTCGCAGTTTTAACTTACTTGTTGAACGGATCCTGGGTTTTTTCTGGTTTGGTTCACGTAGTAATGTGGTACCACACTGAAACATTCAATTAAACCTCGTCTTGATAGATATTTTAGAGGATAACGCATGTTAGGTTTGGGTTAGGTCTAGGATTTGCCCTCATCAGGCTCATACTTTCGCATATTTCTTATTCTTCATGGCTAGATCCTGGGCTATTTCCGGATTGGATCACATAGTAATGTGGTACCACACTGAAACAATCAATGAAACCTGGTTTCGATCAATATTTTAGAGGATAACGCATGTTAGGTCTAGGTTAGCCCTGGGATTTTCACTCATCAGACTCATACTTTCGCATTCTTCACATACTTGTTGAACTGATCCCGTGTTTTTTCTGGTTTGGATCACCTAGTAATGTGGTACCACACTGAAACGGTCGATTAAACCTGGTTTCGATCAATATTTTAGAGGATAACCCATATTAGGTCTAGGTTAGCCCTGGGATTTTCACTCATCAGATTCATACTTTCGCATTCTTCACATACTTGTTGAACTGATCCTGGGTTTTTTCTGGTTTGGATCACGTAGTAATGTGGTACCACACTGAAACAGTCAATTAAACCTGGTTTCGATCAATATTTTAGAGAATAATTCATGTTAGGTCTAGGTTAGGTCTGGGATTTGCTGTCATCAGGCTCATTCTATCGCATATTTCTCATACTTGAGGGCCAGATCCTGGGCTTTTTCAGGATTGCATCACGTAGTAATGAAGTACAACACTGAAACAGTCAATTAAACCTGGTTTCCATCAATATATTAGAGGACACCGCATGTTAGGTGTGGGATAGGTCTGGGATTTTCACTCATCAGACTCATACTTTCGCATTCTTCACATATTTGTTGAACGGATCCTGGGTTTTTTCTGGTTTGGATCACGTAGTAATGTGGCACCACAAAGAAACAATCAATTAAACCTGGTCTTGATAAATATTTTAGAGGATAACGCATGTTAGGTCTGGGATAGGTCTGGGATTTGCCCACATCAGGCTCATACTTTCGCGTTTTTCACATACTCGTTGAACAGATCCTGGGTTATTTTCTGGTTTGGATCACGTAGTAATGTGGTACCACACTGAAACAGTCGATTAAACCAGGTTTCGATCAATATTTTTGAGGATAACGCATGTTAGGTCAAGGTTAAGCCTGGTATTTTCACTCATCAGACTCATACCTTCGCATTCTTCTCATACTTGTTGAACGGATCCTGGGTTTTTTCTGGTTTGGATCACGTAGTAATGTGGGACCACACAGAAACAATCAATTAAACCTGGTCTTGATAAATATATTAGAGAATAATTCATGTTAGGTCTAGGTTAGGTCTGGGATTTGCTCTCATCAGGCTCATTCTTTCGCACATTTCTCATACTTGATGGCTAGATCCTGGGCTTTTTCTGGATTGCATCACGTAGTAATGAAGTACAACACTGAAACAGTCAATTAAACCTGGTTTCCATCAATATCTTAGAGGACAACGCAAGTTAGGTCTGGGATAGGTCTGGGATTTGCTCACATCAGGCTCATACTTTCGCGTTTTTCACATACTTGTTGAACAGATCCTGGGTTTTTTCTGGTTTTGATCACGTAGTAGTGTGGTACCACACTGAAACAGTCCATTAAACATGGTTTGGATCAACATTTTAGAGGATAACGCATGTTAGGTCTAGGTTAGGCCTGGGATTTTCACTCATCAGACTCATACTTTCGCATTCTTCACATACTTGTTGAACGGATCCTGGGTTTTTACTGGTTTGGATCACGTAGTAATGTGGGACCACACTGAAACAGTCAATTAAACCTGGTTTCGATCAATATATTGGAGAATAATTCATGTTAGGTCTAGGTTAGGTCTGGGATTTGCTCTCATCAGGCTCATTCTTTCGCATATTTCTCATACTTGATGGCTAGATCCTGGGTTTTTTCTGGTTTGGACCACGTAGTAATGTGGGACCACACTGAAACAGTCAATTAAACCTGGTCTTGATAAATATTTTAGAGGATCACGCATGTTAGGTCTGGGATAGGTCTGGGATTTGCCCTCATCAGACTCATACTTTCGCACACTTCACATACTCGTTGAACGGATCTTGGGTTTTTTCTGGTGTGGATCACGTAGTAATGTGGTACCACACTGAAACAATCAATTAAACCTGGTTTTGATAAATATTTTAGAGGATAACGCATGTTAGGTCTGGGTTAGGTCTAGGATTTGCCCCCATCAGGCTCATACTTTCGCATATTTCTCATACTTCATGGCTGGATCCTGGGCTATTTCTGGATTGGATCACGTATTAATGTGGTACCACACTGAAACAGTCAATTAAACCTGGTTTTGATGAATATTTTAGAGAATAATTCATGTTAGGTCTAGGTTAGGCACGAGATTTGCTCTCATCAGGCTCATTCTTTCGCATATTTCTCATACTAGATGGCTAGATCCTGGGCTTTTTCTGGATTGCATCACGTAGTAATGAAGTACAACACTGAAACACTCAATTAAACCTGGTTTCGTTCAATATTATTGAGGATAACGCATGTTAGGTCTAGGTTAGGCCTGGTATTTTCACTCATCAGACTCATACTTTCGCATTCTTCACATACTTGTTGAACGGATCTTGGGTTTTTTCTGGTGTGGATCACGTAGTAATGTGGTACCACACTGAAACAATCAATTAAACCTGGTTTTGATAAATATTTTAGAGGATAACGCATGTTAGGTCTGGGTTAGGTCTAGGATTTGCCCCCATCAGGCTCATACTTTCGCATATTTCTCATACTTCATGGCTGGATCCTGGGCTATTTCTGGATTGGATCACGTAGTAATGTGGTACCACACTGAAACAGTCAATTAAACCTGGTTGTGATGAATATTTTAGAGAATAATTCATGTTAGGTCTAGGTTAGGCATGAGATTTGCTCTCATCAGGCTCATTCTTTCGCATATTTCTCATACTAGATGGCTAGATCCTGGGCTTTTTCTGGATTGCATCACGTAGTAATGAAGTACAACACTGAAACACTCAATTAAACCTGGTTTCGTTCAATATTATAGAGAATAATTCATGTTAGGTCTAGGTTAGGTCTGGGATTTGCTCTCATCAGGCTCATACTTTCGCATTCTTCACATACTCGTTGAACGGATCCTGGGTTTTTACTGGTTTGGATCACGTAGTAATGTGGTACCACACTGAAACAGTCAATTAAACCTGGTTTCGATCAATATTTTAGAGAATAATTCATGTTAGGTCTAGGTTAGGTCTGGGATTTGCTGTCATCAGGCTCATTCTATCGCATATTTCTCATACTTGAGGGCTAGATCCTGGGCATTTTCAGGATTGCATCACGTAGTAATGAAGTACAACACTGAAGCAGCCAATTAAACCTGGTTTCCATCAATATTTTAGAGGACATCGCATGTTAGGTGTGGGATAGGTCTGGGATTTGCCCACATCAGGCTCATACTTTCGCGTTTTTCACATACTTGTTGAACAGATCCTGGGTCATTTTCTGGTTTGGATCACGTAGTAATGTGGTACCACACTGAAACAGTCGATTAAACCAGGTTTCGATCAATATTTTTGAGGATAACGCATGTTAGGTCAAGGTTAAGCCTGGTATTTTCACTCATCAGACTCATACTTTCGCATTCTTCTCATACTTGTTGAACGGATCCTGGGTTTTTTCTGGTTTGGATCACGTAGTAATGTGGGACCACACAGAAACAATCAATTAAACCTGGTCTTGATAAATATATTAGAGAATAATTCATGTTAGGTCTAGGTTAGGTCTTTGATTTGCTCTCATCAGGCTCATTCTTTCGCACATTTCTCATACTTGATGGCTAGATCCTGGGCTTTTTCTGGATTGCATCACGTAGTAATGAAGTACAACACTGAAACAGTCAATTAAACCTGGTTTCCATCAATATCTTAGAGGACAACGCAAGTTAGGTCTGGGATAGGTCTGGGATTTGCTCACATCAGGCTCATACTTTCGCGTTTTTCACATACTTGTTGAACAGATCCTGGGTTTTTTCTGGTTTTGATCACGTAGTAGTGTGGTACCACACTGAAACATTCAATTAAACCTGGTCTTGATAAATATTTTAGAGGATAACGCAAGTTAAGTCTGGGATAGATTTGGGATTTGGCCTCATCAGACTCATACTTTCGCGTTTTTCACATACTTGTTGAACAGATCCTGGGTTTTATCTGGTTTTGATCACGTAGTAGTGTGGTACCACACTGAAACAGTCCATTAAACCTGGTTTCCATCAATATCTTAGAGGACAACGCAAGTTAGGTCTGGGATAGGTCTGGGACTTGCCCTCATCAGGCTCATACTTTCGCACACTTCACATACTCGTTGAACAGATCCTGGGTTTTTTCTGCTTTGGATCACGTAGTAAAGTGGTACCACACCGAAACAGCCCATTAAACCTGGTTTGGATCAATATTTTAGAGGATAACGCATGTTAGGTCTACGTTAGCCCTGGGATTTTCACTCATCAGACTCATACTTTCGCATTCTTCACATACTTGTTGAACGGATCCTGGGTTTTTTCTGGTTTGGTTCACGTAGTAATGTGGTACAACACTGAAACATTCAATTAAACCTGATCTTGATAAATATTTTAGAGGATAACGCATGTTAGGTCTGGGTTAGGTCGAGGATTTGCCCTCATCAGGCTCATACTTTCGCATATTTCTCATACTTCATGGCTAGATCCTGGGCTGTTTCTGGATTGTATCACGTAGTAATGTGGTACCACGCTGAAACAGTCAATGAAACCTGGTTTCGATCGATATTTTAGAAGACAACGCAAGTTAGGTCTGGGATAGGTCTTGGACTTGCCCTCATCAGGCTCATACTTTCGCGTTTTTCACATACTTGTTGAACAGATCCTGGGTTTTTTCAGGTTTGGATCACGTAGTAGTGTGGTACCACACTGAAACAGTCCATTAAACCTGGTTTGGATCAATAATTTAGAGGATAACGTATGTTAGGACTGGGATAGGTCTGGGATTTGCCCTCATCAGACTCATACTTTCGCACACTTCACATACTCGTTGAACAGATCCTGGGTTTTTTCTGGTTTGGATCACGTAGTAATGTGGTACCACACTGAAACAGTCGATGAATCCTGGTTTCGATCAATATTTTAGAGGATAACGCAAGTTAAGTCTGGGATTGGTCTGGGATTTGACCTCATCAGACTCATACTTTCGCACTCTTCACATACTCGTTGAACAGATCCTGGGTTTTTTCTGGTTTGGATCACGTAGTAATGTGGTACCACACTGAAACAGTCAATTAAACCTGGTTTCGATCAATATTTTAGAGAATAATTCATGTCAGGTCTAGGTTAGGTCTGGGATTTGCTCTCATCAGGCTCATACTTTCGCACACTTCACATACTCGTTTGACAGATCCTGGGTTATTTTCTGGTTTGGATCGCATAGTAATATGGTACCACACTGAAACAGTCGACCAAACCAGGTTTCGATCAATATCTTTGAGGATAACGCATGTTAGGTCTAGGTTAGGCCTGGAATTTTCACTCATCAGACTCATACTTTCGCATTCTTCACATACTTGTTGAACGGATCCTGGGTTTTTTCTGGTTTGGATCACGTAGTAATGTGGGACCACACTGAAACAGTCAATTAAACCTGGTTTCGATCAATATTTTAGAGAATAATTCATGTTAGGTCTAGGTTAGGTCTGGGATTTGCTCTCATCAGGCTCATTCTTTCGCATATTTCTCATACTTGATGGCCAGATCCTGGGCTTTTTCTGGATTGCATCACGTAGTAATGAAGTGCAACACTGAAACAGGCAATTAAACCTGGTTTCCATCAATATCTTAGAGGACAACGCAAGTTAGGTCTGGGATAGGTCTGGGACTTGCCCTCATCAGGCTCATACTTTCGCACACTTCACATACTCGTTGAACAGATCCTGGGTTTTTTCTGCTTTGGATCACGTAGTAAAGTGGTACCACACTGAAACAGCCCATTAAACATGGTTTGGATCAATATTTTAGAGGATAACGCATGTTAGGTCTAGGTTAGGTCGGGGATTTTCACTAATCAGACTCATACTTTCGCATTCATCACATACTTGTTGAACGGATCCTGGGTTTTTTCTGGTTTGGTTCACGTAGTAATGTGGTACAACACTGAAACATTCAATTAAACCTGATCTTGATAAATATTTTAGAGGATAACGCATGTTAGGTCTGGGTTAGGTCGAGGATTTGCCCTCATCAGGCTCATACTTTCGCATATTTCTCATACTTCATGGCTAGATCCTGGGCTGTTTCTGGATTGTATCACGTAGTAATGTGGTACCACGCTGAAACAGTCAATGAAACCTGGTTTGGATCAATATTTTAGAGGATAACGTATGTTAGGACTGGGATAGGTCTGGGATTTGCCCTCATCAGACTCATACTTTCGCACTCTTCACATACTCGTTGAACAGATCCTGGGTTTTTTCTGGTTTGGATCACGTAGTAATGTGGTACCACACTGAAACAGTCAATTAAACCTGGTTTCGATCAATATTTTTGAGGATAACGCATGTTAGGTCTAGGGTAGGCCTGGAATTTTCACTCATCAGACTCATACTTTCGCATTCTTCACATACTTGTTGAACGGATCCTGGGTTTTTTCTGGTTTGGATCACGTAGTAATGTGGGACCACACTGAAACAGTCAATTAAACCTGGTTTCGATCAATATTTTAGAGAATAATTCATGTTAGGTCTAGGTTAGGTCTGGGATTTGCTCTCATCAGGCTCATTCTTTCGCATATTTCTCATACTTGATGGCCAGATCCTGGGCTTTTTCTGGATTGCATCACGTAGTAATGAAGTGCAACACTGAAACAGACAATTAAACCTGGTTTCCATCAATATCTTAGAGGACAACGCAAGTTAGGTCTGGGATAGGTCCGGGACTTGCCCTCATTAGGCTCATACTTTCGCACACTTCACATACTCGTTGAACAGATCCTGGGTTTTTTCTGCTTTGGATCACGTAGTAAAGTGGTACCACACTGAAACAGCCCATTAAACCTGGTTTGGATCAATATTTTAGAGGATAACGCATGTTAGGTCTAGGTTAGGTCGGGGATTTTCACTAATCAGACTCATACTTTCGCATTCATCACATACATGTTGAACGGATCCTGGGTTTTTTCTGGTTTGGATCACGTAGTAATGTGGGACCACACTGAAACTGTCAATTAAACCTGGTTTCGATCAATATTTTAGAGAATAATTCATGTTAGACCTAGGTTAGGTCTGGGATTTGCTCTCATCAGGCTCATACTTTCGCACACTTCACATACTCGTTGAACAGATCCTGGGCTGTTTCTGGATTGTATCACGTAGTAATGTGGTACCACGCTGAAACAGTCAATTAAACCTGGTTTCGATCAATATTTTAGAGGATAACGCAAGTTTGGTCTGGGATAGGTCTAGGATTTGCCCTCATCAGGCTCTTACTTTCGCATATTTCTCATACTTCATGGCTAGATCCTGGGCTATTTCTGGATCGGATCACGTGGTAAAGTGGTACCACACTGAAACATTTAATGAAACCTTGTCTGGATAAATATTTTAGAGGATAACGCATCTTAGGTCTGGGTTAGGTCTAAGATTTGCCCTCATCAGGTTCACAGTTTCGCGTTTTTCACATACTGGTTGAACAGATCCTGGGTTTTGTCTGGTTCGGATCACGAAGTAGTGTGGTACCACACTGAAACAGTCCATTAAACCTGGTTTCGCTCAATATTTTAGAAGATAACGCATGTTAGGTCTAGGTTAGGCCCGGGATTTGCCCTCATCAGGGTCATACTTTCGCAGTTTTAACATGCATGTTGACCTGATCGAGGGTTTTTTCTGCTTTGGATCACGTAGTAAAGTGGTACCACAACTAAAACAGTCAATTAAACCTGGTTTCGATCAATATTTTAGAGGATAACGCAAGTTAGGTCTGGGATAGGTCTGGGATTTGCCCTCATCATACTCATACTTTCGCACACTTCACATACTCGTTGAACAGATCCTGGATTATTTTCTGGTTTGGATCACATAGTAATGTGGTACCACACTGAAACAGTCGATTAAACCAGGTTTTGATCAATATTTTTGAGGATAACGCATGTTAGGTCTAGTTTAGGCCTGGGATTTGCCCTCATCAGACTCATACTTTCGCATACTTCTAATACTTGTTGAACAGGTCTTGGGTTTTTTTCTGGTTTGGATCACGTAGTAATGTGGTACCACACTGAAACAGTCGATTAAACCTGGTTTCGGTCAATATTTTTGAGGATAACGCATGTTAGGTATAGGTTAGGCCGAGGATTTTCACTCATCAGAATCATACTTTCGCATTCTCCACATACTTGTTAAACGGATCCTGGGTTTTTACTGGTTTGGATCACGTAGTAATGTGGTACCACACTGAAACATTCAATTGAACCTGGTCTTGATAAATATTTTAGAGGATAACGCATGTTAGGTTTGTGTTAGGTCTAGGATTTGCCCTCATCAGGCTCATACTTTCGCATATTTCTCATACTTCATGGCTAGATCCTGGGCTGTTTCTGGATTGTGTCACGTAGTAATGTGGGACCACACTGAAACAAACAATTAAACCTGGTCTTGATAAATATTTTTGAGGATAACGCATGTTAGGTCTGGCTTAGGCCATGGTTTTTCACTCATCAGACTCATACTTTCGCATTCTTCACATACTTGTTGAACGGATCCTGGGTTTTTACTGGTTTGGATCACGAAGTAATGTGGTACCACGGTGAAACAGTCAATTAAAACTGGTTTCGATCAATATCTTAGAGGATAACGCATGTTAGGTCTGGGTTAGGTGTAGGATTTGCCCTCATCAGGCTCATACTTTCGCATATTTCTCATACTTCATGGCTGGATCCTGGGCTATTTCTGGATTGGATCACGTAGTAATGTGGTACCACACTGAAACAGTCGATTAAACCAGGTTTCGATCAATATTTTTGAGGATAACGCATGTTAGGTCTAGGTTAGGCCTGGGATTTTCACTCATCAAACTCATACTTTCGCATTCTTCACATACTTGTAGAACGGATCCTGGGTTTTTTCTGGTTTGGATCACGTAGTAACGTGGGACCACACTGAAACAGTCAAATAAACCTGATCTTGATAAATATTTTAGAGGATAACGCATGTTAGGTCTGGGATAGGCCTAGGATTTGCCCTCATCAGACTCATACTTTCGCACACTTCACATACTCGTTGAACAGATCCTGGGTTATTTTCTGGTTTGGATCACATAGTAATGTGGTACCACACTGAAACAGTCGATTAAACCTGGTCATGATAAATATTTTAGAGGATAACGCATGTTAGGTCTAGGTTAGGTCTGGGATTTGCTCTCATCAGGCTCATTCTTTCGCATATTTCTCATACTTGATGGCTAGATCCTGGGCTTTTTCTGGATTGCATCACGTAGTAATGAAGTACAACACTGAAACAGTCAATTAAACCTGGTTTCCATCAATATCTTAGAGGACAACGCAAGTTAGGTCTGGGATAGCTCTGGGATTTGCCCTCATCAGGGTCATACTTTCGCAGTTCTAACATACATGTTGACCTGATCGAGTGTTTTTTCTGCTTTGGATCACGTAGTAAAGTGGTACTACAACTAAAACAGTCAATTAAACCTGGTTTCGATCATTATTTTAGAGGATAACGCAAGTTAGGTCTGGGATAGGTCTGGGATTTGCCCTCATCAGACTCATACTTTCGCATTCTTCACACACTTGTTGAACGGATCCTGGGTTTTTTCTGGTTTGGTTCACATAGTAATGTGGTACCGCACTGAAACATTCAATTAAACCTGGTCTTGATAAATATTTTGGAGGATAACGCATGTTAGGTTTGGGTTAGGTCTAGGATTTGTCCTCATCAGGCTCATACATTCGCATATTTCTCATACTTCATGGCTAGATCCTGGGCTGTTTCTGGATTGTATCACGTAGTAACGTGGTACCACGCTGAAACTGTCAATTAAACCAGGTTTCGATCAATATTTCAGAGGATAACGCAAGTTAGGTCTGGGATAGGTCAGGGATTCGCCCTCATCAGGCTCATACTTTCGCGTTTTTCACATACTTGTTGAACTGATCCTGGGTTTTTTCTTGTTTGGATCACGTAGTAATGTGGTACCACACTGAAACAGTCAATTAAACCTGATCTTGATAAATATTTTAGAGGATAACGCATGTTAAGTCTGGGATAGGTATGGGATTTGAGCTCATCAGACTCATACTTTCGCACACTTCACATACTCGTTGAACAGATCCTGGGTTTTTTCTGGTTTGGATCACGTAGTAATGTGGGACCACACTGAAACAGTCAATTTAACCTGGTTTCGATCAATATTTTAGCGAATAATTCATGTTAGGTCTAGGTTAGGTCTGGGATTTGCTCTCATCAGGCTCATTCTTTCGCATATTTCTCATACTTGATGGCTAGATCCTGGGCTTTTTCTGGATTGCATCACGTAGTAATGAAGTACAACACTGAAACAGTCAATTAAACCTGGTTTCCATCAATACCTTAGAGGACAACGCAAGTTAGGTCTGGGATAGGTCTGGGATTTGCCCTCATCAGGGTCATACTTTCGCAATTCTAACATACATGTTGACCTGATCGAGTGTTTTTTCTGCTTTGGATCACGTAGTAAAGTGGTACTACAACTAAAACAGTCAATTAAACCTGGTTTCGATCATTATTTTAGAGGATAACGCAAGTTAGGTCTGGGATGGAGCTCAGAGGGCGGAACGCCCGTCTGCAGCTCCTGTTGGAGGAGGAGCGACAGGGGAGGAGGAGGGCAGAGGCGCTGTGGAACAGCGCGGCCCTCCCTCCCATCCTCCCTCCTCCTCCACCGCCGCGTCGCTCGGCGGAGGTAAATAAGCGGAGTGCGGCGGCAGTGGTGCGGGGTACCGCGGGCCCCTCAACCCGCACTCCGCCAGTGAAGAAGTCCCCGTCCTCCTCAGAAGACGATCTTCTGAGGAGGATTGGGGACATGATTGATGGCAAGCTGGCCGCCTTCCGGGAGGAGCTCCTCGCCGGAAGAGCGGTCAGCAGGAAGGCGGTGCCTCCCCGACCTGTTCCGGTACAGTCGGGGAAGGCAAGGAAGGGCGGAGTGAAGGCTCCGCCCAGCGTTGCGGCACCAGGGCCCCGGGTCGCGACCCCCAAGGGGGGTGGTGTACCCGTGGTCGCGGTGGTCGCGTCCTCCACAGCACCCTCCCAAGGGGGGGTGGCGTGGAGTGAGGTGGTGGGGCGGAAGGCGAAGCGGGCGGCGAGGAAGACCTCGCAACCGCAGCCTCCGCCTCCGCCGGCGGCGGCCAAGGTAAAGGCCGCGAAGGTCGGGAAGGCACGACCAGGTCGTCCCCCAAAAACGGCAGCGGTGACGCTGACCGTTGCGCAGGGGGGCGACCTGACCCTCGCGGAGGCGATGCGGCTCGCCAGGGAGAATATCTCCCTGGAAGAGCTGGGCATCGCCTCCGTGAGGGCGAAGAGGGCCGTGACCGGGGGTCTCTTGCTGGTGATCCCCGGTGCAGAAGGCGGCGCGAAGGCGGATCGTCTCGCCCAGAGGCTCCGGGAGCAGCTGGGCGAGCGAGGTGTCCGGTTCGCTCGGCCCACGAAGCGCACGGAGATGCGCGTTTGTGGGCTGGACGACTCGGTCAGCGCACAGGATGTGTCCCGTGCCCTTGCGAGGGCGGGGGACTGTCCTGTGGAGGACCTGCGGATCGGAGAGATCCGCAGGTCGCCCTCCGGCCTCGGGTCGGTGTGGGCCCGGTGCCCCCTCTCCGCCGCCCGTAAGGTGGCGGAATCCGGGAGGGTGTTGGTGGGGTGGGTTTCGGCGCGAGTGGAAATCCTCGCGCCGCGCCCGCTCCAGTGTCACCGCTGCCTCGAATTGGGGCACGTGAGGCAGTGGTGCACCTCGCCGGTGGACCGCAGCGGTCAGTGTTACCGCTGCGGTGCCAAAGAGCGCCGTGCGAGCCAGTGCTCGGCGGCCCCCCACTGCCCGCTGTGTGCGGACATGGGGAGGCCAGCCGATCACAGGGTGGGGAGCAAGAAGTGCTCCCCCCCCCCTCGCGGAAGGAGAGGAAGAGGCGGGCTGCACCGGCTCCGGTGCCGAGGGCGGTGGCATCGTCCTCCATGGAGGTGGACGGTGCTACGGGGACGGACGGCCGGGAGGAGGCTGGCGCGGCCATTAATTAATGCCGCCCCGCCTCCTCCTCCAGGCCAACCTCAACCACTGCCGCGCGGCACAGGACTTGATGTCCCAAGTCCTCGCGGAGTGGGGGGTTGGCCTGGCGGTCGCCGCCGAGCCGTACCGCGTCCCTGATCACCCTTATTGGGTGGGCGACGCGGACGGCTTGGTGGCGACGGTATGGGGAGGGGGCGACGGGTCCCCACCGTTCTCCTTGTTGGAGCGCGGTCGGGGATTCGTCGCCGTGGACTGGGGGGGAGTTGCTGTGGTGGGATGCTACATTTCGCCCCGTAGCGGTCACGCTGCGTTCGAGCTGTACTTGGCCGAGGTCGCGGCATGCGTGCAGCGCTACGCGGCCCGGCCGGTGCTGGTCCTGGGGGATTTTAATGCCAAGTCGGTGGCTTGGGGATCCCCCAGGACCTTCGTTCGCGGCGGGATCCTGGGCGATTGGGCGGCGGGGCTCGACCTCCGGGTATTGAACCGGGGGTCGGAGCACACATGCGTGCGGCGATATGGGGGGTCCATCGTGG
Source organism: Colletes latitarsis (assembly GCF_051014445.1). Lineage (NCBI taxonomy): Eukaryota > Metazoa > Arthropoda > Insecta > Hymenoptera > Colletidae > Colletes > Colletes latitarsis. The sequence continues at coordinate 25,849,953 of NW_027488365.1, read as the reverse complement.
ATGTTGGATTCGCGACCCCCAACGCCGTGCGCATGGTGTCGGGTTGGCACGTGGTCGCGGGGGCAGAGACACTCTCCGATCACCGGTACATCCGGATGGAGGTCTCTGCCGCCGCGGGTGCATCCCGACACGGCCGCCTGCGTGGCACTCCACCACGCCGCTGGGCGCTTCGGCGCCTGGACAAGGACGCCCTGATGGCAGCTGCCCTCGCTGCAACTTGGCCGCAGGGAGCGGCCGAGTTGCCGAGCATAGAGGAGGAGGTCGCCCGGCTCGGAGCATTGGTCGCGGGTATTTGCGACGCGGCGATGCCTCGGGTCGGGCGGGCTTCTCCTCGCCGGGCGGTGTACTGGTGGTCGGACGCGATCGCGGCGTTGCGAGTCGCGACTGTCCGCGCCCGACGCCAATACACCCGCGCGCGCCGTCGTCAACGTACAGGCGACGGCGTGGCGCGAGCGAGGGCAGCTGATGACCTGTATGGAGCATACCGCGTGGCGCGGGTTGCTCTGCAGGTCGCCATCAAACGGGCCAAGACCCGGGCATGGAAGGAGCTCCTCCAGACCCTTGATGACGATCCATGGGGGCGCCCATATAAGGTGGTGCTGAATAAGCTCCGCCCGTGGGCGCCCCCCGTCACCGAGGGTCTTGACCCCCGGCTGCTGGAGGACGTGGTCAATACACTCTTCCCAATTGGGGAGAGGGGACCGCGTCCTCCGGCGGCGGCGGCTGTCCCAGTGGAGTGGACGGCCGAGCTGGGGGTCACGCAGGAGGAGCTGGCAGCGGCCATCAGACGGCTCGGGGTTCGTAACACGGCCCCGGGTCCGGATGGTGTGCCCGGCCGGGTTTGGGTCTTGATCCAGGGCGTCCTTGGGGCCGACCTCAGGCGGTTGTTCGACCGCTGCCTGAGGGACGGGCGATTCCCCCCCAGTTGGAAGGTGGCGAGGATGGTCCTCCTCCAGAAGGAGGGTCGGCCCGCGGAGTCTCCGTCCGCATACCGGCCCATTTGTCTCCTCGACGAGGTGGGCAAGCTCTTCGAGCGGGTGATTGCTGCCCGCCTCGTCGAGCACCTGTCGCGGGGTGATCCCGGTCTGGCCGACTGCCAGTTCGGTTTCCGGGGGGGCCGATCGACTATCGACGCGATAGGTCGTGTGAGGGCCCTCTCGGGGGCGGCCGTCTCCCGGGGAGGGGTGGCATTGGCAATATCCTTGGATATTGCCAATGCCTTTAACACCCTCCCCTGGGAAGAGATAAGGAGGGGACTCGAATATCATCGGGTCCCCCCTTGTCTCAGGGCGGTCGTCGGGGATTATCTCCGCGGCAGGTGGATCGAGTATCCGGGCCGGGATGGTGATATGCGGAGGGAGGTGCACTGCGGTGTTCCGCAGGGGTCGGTCCTCGGGCCACTCCTGTGGAACATCGCGTACGACTCGGTGTTGCGGGCCGGCCTCCCCGACGGCGTCAGCACGGTGTGTTATGCGGATGACACACTGGTGCTGGCCGTCGGGGCGCACTGGGGGAGGGCCATGCGTCGCGCGGAGGAGGGGTCGCAACGCGTCGTCGACCGGATCAGGGGGATGGGGATGACGGTGGCTGTCCATAAGACCGAGGTGATTGCGTTTCATCCACCTCGGCAGGATCCGCCACCCCCTCTGATCCGGGTGGGTGGGGCTGACATCGAGGTGAAGCCCCAGATCAGGTATCTAGGGCTGATCCTCGATAGCCACTGGCGTTTCGAGGAGCATTTCCGCTGCCTGGTCCCCCGGTTGGAAAGGATGGTTGCGGCTCTGGGCCGGATTCTGCCCAACCTGGGGGGCCCGGCGGGCCGAGTTCGTCGCCTCTATGTGGCAATGGTCCAGTCGGTGGCCCTATACGGGGCCCCCGTCTGGGCGGACGACCTGGCTGCCTCCCGGCGCGGCATGACTATGCTGCGTCGGGTGCAGAGGCGCATGGCGCTCAGGGTCGTCCGCGGGTATCGGACCATGTCACATGAGGCGGCGACGGTTCTAGCGGGGATGCCGCCCATGGACCTGCTCGCGCGGTCGCACGCGGCGATGTACCGGCACCGCGTCGACCGTCGCGCGGGGGTGGGGGCGGTCCCGGGCGGGCAGGAACCTGCTTGGGGCGATTTGAAGCGCCAGGCCCGGCAGTCCGTGTTGCTCGCGTGGCAGGAGCGGCTGGCTCTGCCAACCGCGGGGCACCGGACTGTCGGGGCGGTTCGGCCACTCCTGAAGGAGTGGCTGGACAGAGCCCATGGCAGCCTCACCTACCGGATGGCACAGGTATTTTCCGGGCATGGCAGCTTCGGAAGATACCTGTGCCGGATAGGGAAGGAGCCGACGGCGCGTTGCTGCCACTGCGGCGCTGAGCAGGACACGGCGGATCATACCCTGGAGGTATGCCCCGCGCGGGAGGGGGAGCGCCGTGTCCTGGTCGGCGTCGTCGGGCGGGATGTCTCGCTGCCGGGCGTGGTGCGCGCCATGCTCGGCAGCGAGGAGAAGTGGAGGGCCGTGGCCTCCTTCTGCGAGAACGTAATGTTGCAGAAGGAGGCCGCGGGGAGGAAGCGCGAGATTCAGCGGCGCGCTGAAGCTCGCGCTCGTGCGGTGGCCCGAGGTCGTCGCCCGGTCGCGAGGCGTCGCGGGCGGCCGCCTCGGCGTGGCGGATGACCTAGGCTGGGAGGGGGGTCCTGAGGGGACCCTCCTCCCGCCAGGCGGCGCCGGGTCGGACCGGTTGGGGGTAGAAGTGCCTCCTCCTACCGGTCCGACGCAAGGGGTGGCACCCTCGGCGGTCTGGTGCGGCCATGAACACCCGGCCGCCGAGGGGTGGAAACGGGGTCGCGGGCGGTTGCGAGTTGGTGCTCGCAGCCGCCACTAAACGCGGCCCCGGGACGGATAGCGGCGGGATGGAGTGGCCCCGTCCCGCCGCTATGAGGCAGTGTGTCTACTGGGGGGACCGATTGTCCCCCCGGGGGATGGGCGCGAAAGCGCGGGCACGGGGAAGATACCGGAAGAATGCTTCGAGCGATTCCCGGTATCCTCCCAAAGCGTGCCGAAGGGTCACCGTGGGGTTTTTAGTGGGTAGGTCCCGCGCCTGTCGTTGTACGGGCGCGGGGAATCCCACACACCCCTCCCACCTCTCCCCAAGGAGGTGGGAGGGAGTCTTTCGAAGATTTTCCCCACGACAAAAAAAAAAAAAAAAAAAAAAAAAGTTAAGTCTGGGATAGGTATGGGATTTGAGCTCATCAGACTCATACTTTCGCACACTTCACATACTCGTTGAACAGATCCTGGGTTATTTTCTGGTTTGGATCACATAGTAATGTGGTACCACACTGAAACAGTAGATTAAACCAGGTTTCGATCAATATTTTAGAGAATAATTCATGTTAGGTCTAGGTTAGGCCTGGGATTTTCACTCATCAGACTCATACTTTCGCATTCTTCACATACTTGTTGAACGGATCCTGGGTTTTTTCTGGTTTGGATCACGTAGTAATGTGGGACCACACTGAAACAGTCAATTAAACCTGGTTTCGATCAATATTTTAGAGAATAATTCATGTTAGGTCTAGGTTAGGTCTGGGATTTGCTCTCATCAGGCTCATTCTTTCGCATATTTCTCATACTTGATGGCTAGATCCTGGGTTTTTTCTGCATTGCATCACGTAGTAATGAAGTACAACACTGAAACAGTCAATTAAACCTGGTTTCGATCAATATTTTAGAGGACAACGCATGTTAAGTCTAGGTAAGGCCTGGGATTTGCCCTCATCAGGGTCATACTTTCGCAGTTCTAACATACATGTTGACCTGATCGAGTGTTTTTTCTGCTTTGGATCACGTAGTAAAGTGGTACCACACTGAAACAGTCCATTAAACCTGGTTTGGATCAATATTTTAGAGGATAACGCATGTTAGGTCTAGGTTAGCCCTGGGATTTTCACTCATCAGACTCATACTTTCGCATTCTTCACATACTTGTTGAACGGATCCTGGGTTTTTTCTGGTATGGTTCACGTAGTAATGTGGTACCACAGTGAAACATTCAATTAAACCTGGTCTTGATAAATATTTTGGAGGATAACGCATGTTAGGTTTGGGTTAGGTCTAGGATGTGTCCTCATCAGGCTCATACATTCGCATATTTCTCATACTTCATGGCTAGATCCTGGGCTGTTTCTGGATTGTATCACGTAGTAATGTGGTGCCACGCTGAAACAGTCAATTAAACCTGGTTTCGATCAATATTTTAGAGGACAATGCAAGTTAGGTCTGTGTTAGGTCTGGGATTTGCCACATCGGGGTCATACTTTCGCGTTTTTCACTTACTTGTTGAACTGATCCTGGGTTTTTTCTGGTTTGGATCACGTAGTAATGTGGTACCACACTGAAACAGTCGATTAAACCCGGTTTCGATCAATATTTTAGAGGATAACGCAAGTTAAGTCTGGGATAGGCCTGGGATTTTCACTCATCAGACTCATACTTTCGGATTCTTCACATACTTGTTGAACGGATCCTGGGTTATTTTCTGGTTTGGATCACATAGTAATGTGGTACCACACTGAAACAGTCAATTAAACCTGGTTTCGATCAATATTTTTGAGCATAACGCATGTTAGGTCTAGGCTAGGCCTGGGATTTTCACTCATCAGACTCATAATTTCGCATTCTTCACATACTTGTTGAACGGATCCTGGGTTTTTTCTGGTTCGGATCACGTAGGAATGTGGGACCACACTGAAACAGTCAATTAAACCTGGTTTCGATCAATATTTTAGAGAATAATTCATGTTAGGTCTAGGTTAGGTTTGGGATTTGCTCTCATCAGGCTCATTCTTTCGCATATATCTCATACTTGATGGCTAGATCCTGGGCTTTTTCTGGATTGCATCACGTAGTAATGAAGTACAACACTGAAACAGTCAATTAAACCTGGTTTCCATCAATATCTTAGAGGACAACGCAAGTTAGGTCTGGGATAGGTCTGGGATTTGACCTCATCAGGGTCATACTTTCACAGTTTTAACATGCATGTTGACCTGATCAAGGGTTTTTTCTGCTTTGGATCACGTAGTAAAGTGGTACCACAACTAAAACAGTCAATTAAACCTGGTTTCGATCATTATTTTAGAGGATAACGCAAGTTAGGTCTGGGATAGGTCTGGGATTAGCCCTCATCAGACTTATACTTTCGCATTCTTCACATACTTGTTGAACGGATCCTGGGTTTTTTCTGGTTTGGATCACGTAGTAACGTGGTACCACGCTGAAACAGTCAATTAAACCTGGTTTCGATTAATATTTTAGAGGATAACGCAAGTTAGGTCTGGGATAGGTCTGGGATTTGCCCTCATCAGGCTGATACTTTCGCGTTTTTCACATACTTGTTGAACTGATCCTGGGTTTTTTCTGGTTTGGATCACGTAGCAATGTGGTACCACACTGAAACAGTCAATTAAACCTGGTTTCGATCAATATTTTAGAGAATAATTCATGTTAGGTCTAGGTTAGGTCTGGGATTTGCTCTCATCAGGCTCATTCTTTCGCATATTTCCCATACTTGATGGCTAGATCCCGGCCTTTTTCTGGATTGCATCACGTAGTAATGAAGTACAACACTGAAACAGTCCATTAAACCTGGTTTGGATCAATATTTTAGAGGATAACGCATGTTAGGTCTAGGTTAGGATCGGGATTTTCACTCAGCAAACTCATACTTTCGCATTCTTCACATACTTGTTGAGCGGATCCTGGGTTTTTTCGGGTTTGGATCACGTAGTAATGTCGGGCCACACTGAAACAATCAATTAAACCCGGTCTTGATAAATATTTTAGAGGATAACGCAAGCTAGGTCTGGGTTAGGTCTAGGATTTGCCCTCGTCAGGCTCATACTTTCGCAGTTTTAACATACATGTTGACGTGATCGAGGGTTTTTTCTGTTTTTTGATCACGTAGTAAAGTGGTACCACACTGAAACAGTCCATTAAACCTGGTTTGGATCAATATTTTAGAGGATAACGCATGTTAGGTCTAGGTTAACCCTGGGAATTTCACTCATCGATCTCATACTTTCGCGTTTTTCACATACTTGTTGAACAGATCCTGGGTTTTTTCCGGTTTGGGTCACGTAGTAGTGTGGTACCACACTGAAACAGTCAATTAAACCTGGTTTCGATCAATATTTTTGAGGATAACGCATGTTAGGTCTAGGTTAGGCCTAGGATTTTCACTCATCAGACTCATACTTTCGCATTCTTCACATACTTGTTGAACGGATCCTGGGTTTTTTCTGGTTTGGTTCACGTAGTAATGTGGTACCATTCTGGAACATTCAATTAAACCTGGTCTTGATAAATAGTTTAGAGGATAACGCATGTTAGGTTTGTGTTAGGTCTAGGATTTGCCCTCATCTGGCTCATACTTTCGCATATTTCTCATACTTCTCGGCTAGATCCTGGGCTATTTCTGGATTGGATCACATAGTAATGTGGTACCACACTGAAACAGTCAATTAAACCTGGTTTCGATCAATATTTTTGAGGATAACGCATGTTAGGTCTAGGTTAGGCCTAGGATTTTCACTCATCAGGCTCATACTTTCGCGTTTTTCACATACTTGTTGAACAGATCCTGGGTTTTTTCCGGTTTGGGTCACGTAGTAGTGTGGTACCACACTGAAACAGTCAATTAAACCTGGTTTCGATCAATATTTTTGAGGATAACGCATGTTAGGTCTAGGTTAGGCCTAGGATTTTCACTCATCAGACTCATACTTTCGCATTCTTCACATACTTGTTGGACGGATCCTGGGTTTTTTCTGGTTTGGATCACGTAGTAATGTGGGACCACACTGAAACAATCAATTAAACCAGGTCATGATAAATATTTTAGAGGATGACGCATGTTAGGTCTGAGTTAGGTCTAGGATTTGCCCGCGTCAGGCTCATACTTTCGCATATTTCTCATACTTCATGGCTAGATCCTGGGCTATTTCTGGATTGGATCACGTAGTAATGTGGTACCACACTGAAACAGTCAATTAAACCTGGTTTCGTTCAATATTTTAGAGGATAATTCATGTTATGTCTAGGTTAGGTCTGGGATTTGCTCTCATCAGGTTCATTCTTTCGCATACTTCTCATACTTAATGGCTAGATCCTGGGCTTTTTCTGGATTGCATCACGTAGTAATGAAGTACAACACTGAAACAGTCAATTAAACCTGGTTTCCATCAATATTTTAGAGGACAACGCATGTTAGGTCTAGGTAAGGCCTGGGATTTGCCCTCATCAGGGTCATACTTTCGCAGTTTTAATATACATGTTGACCTGATCGAGGGTTCTTAATGCTTTGGATCACGTAGTAAAGTGGTACCACACCGAAACAGTCCATTAAACCTGGTTTGGATCAATATTTTAGAGGATAACGCATGTTAGGTCTAGGTTAGCCCTGGGATTTTCACTCATCAGACTCATACTTTCGCATTCTTCACATACTTGTTGAACGGATCCTGGGTTTTTTCTGGTTTGGTTCACGTAGTAATATGGTACCACACTGAAACATTCAATTAAACCTGGTCTTGATAAATATTTTAGAGGATAACGCATGTTAGGTTTGGGTTAGGTCTAGGATTTGTCCTCATCAGGCTCATACATTCGCATATTTCTCATACTTCATGGCTAGATTCTGGGCTGTTTCTGGATTGTATCACGTAGTAATGTGGTACCACGCTGAAACAGTCAATTAAACCTGTTTTCGATCAATATTTTAGAGGATAACGCATGTTAGGTCTAGGTTAGGCCTGGGATTTTCGCTCATCAGACTCATACTTTCGCATTCTTCACATACTTGTTGGACCGATCCTGGGTTTTTTCTGGTTTGGATCACGTAGTAATGTGGGACCACACTGAAACAATCAATTAAACCAGGTCATGGTAAATATTTTAGAGGATGACGCATGTTAGGTCTGAGTTAGGTCTAGGATTTGCCCTCGTCAGGCTCATACTTTCGCATATTTCTCATACTTCATGGCTAGATCCTGGGCTATTTCTGGATTGGATCACGTAGTAATGTGGTACCACACTGAAACAGTCAATTAAACCTGGTTTCGATTAATATTTTAGAGGATAACGCAAGTTAGGTCTGGGATAGGTCTGGGATTTGCCCTCATCAGGCTGATACTTTCGCGATTTTCACATACTTGTTGAACTGATCCTGGGTTTTTTCTGGTTTGGATCACGTAGCAATGTGGTACCACACTGAAACAGTCAATTAAACCTGGTCTTGATAAATATTATAGAGGATAACGCATGTTAGGTCTGGGATAGGTCTAGGATTTGCCCTCATGAGACTCATACTTTCGCACACTTCACATACTCGTTGAACAGATCCTGGGTTATTTTCTGGTTTGGATCACATAGTAATGTGGTACCACACTGAAACAGTCGATTAAACCAGGTTTCGATCAATATTTTTGAGGATAACGCATGTTAGGTCTAGGTTAGGATCGGGATTTTCACTCAGCAGACTCATACTTTCGCATTCTTCACATACTTGTTGAGCGGATCCTGGGTTTTTTCAGGTTTGGATCACGTAGTAATGTCGGACCACACTGAAACAATCAATTAAACCCGGTCTTGATAAATATTTTAGAGGATAACGCAAGCTTGGTCTGGGTTAGGTCTAGGATTTGCCCTCGTCAGGCTCATACTTTCGCAGTTTTAACATACATGTTGACGTGATCGAGGGTTTTTTCTGTTTTTTGATCACGTAGTAAAGTGGTACCACACTGAAACAGTCCATTAAACCTGGTTTGGATCAATATTTTAGAGGATAACGCATGTTTGGTCTAGGTTAACCCTGGGAATTTCACTCATCGATCTCATACTTTCGCATTCTTCACATACTTGTTGAACGGATCCTGGGTTTTTTCTGGTTTGGTTCACGTAGTAATGTGGTACCACACTGGAACATTCAATTAAACCTGGTCTTGATAAATATTTTAGAGGATAACGCATGTTAGGTTTGTGTTAGGTCTAGGATTTGCCCTCATCTGGCTCATACTTTCGCATATTTCTCATTGTTTAAATATCGCATTAATTCGAGGTATTTGAACATAACATAAAATTCGTTTAACAGTGTTGATTTCGAGGTACGTAACCGACCAGAGGACTCTCGGTCGCGGCGTCCGTTACGCGACACAATATAGACTAGAAAAACCATAATTTTCGGGTTTTTTTTCTGAAAGTCACGCGATCGACCAAGTAACGTACGAGTTCGAACAATTAGTTCAACGTACGAGTACAGAGAAAAGGTACGTTTACAAGTTAGAAAAAGACGGACGAAAGACACGGCGACAGCGCCGCGTGTCGGAGGATTCCCCCTCTCACGCGTAACTTTTGGCAGCTCGTGCTCGTCCGTCACTATTAATCAGGATCCTGCCTTGAGCACATCGGTAAACGATCACGCTCCGCAGAATTCCCAAAATCTCCGAATCGCTTCGAGTTATTCGAGCTTTCGTTGAGGAAACATTTTGTGACACATCGGCTGATTCTATCGCAGATTCGAAAGTTCGAGTTATTCGAACTTTCGTTAAGCGGACAAGCGACGTATAGCCGTAGCTTTACTGGTTAGATTGCGTAAGCAAATTCATACCAGTAACCTACGTGTAATTCCGTTTGTCGAATCAGCTAGTTAATCGATTCGGTCGTGAGTACGACCCGGTTAAAAGACTGCGGGAAACTCGTTGATATCATCGAGTTCCCGAATTTTCCACGTATTGCTGCAAACAGCGGTCGTGCGAGAGGCATCGAGATTAAAACTCGATCCTCCCTTGATTTTCGAACGGTCTTGCTCCCACCTATAGGGGCCTTCGTGGCGTGTATACCCTGAGTGGACTTGCCGTCTTCCAGTCGGAGCTTGGGACGAGTTATTCCAAGCCCAGCTTCCGGCGACCTGCTAGAGCGCTGTTCACTGACCGCCAGTCCTGTACGGCTACTGTGCGTAGAACGCGACTCACAAAGCGCCGTGGTGTGATAGTCTCAACGTAAGTCGTCAAATACGCCGTTGAAAGACTGCACCACACTGTGTTCCGTACGCACATACGAAGACGGTAAGGGACCGAGGACTGGGTGACGGTTGGAGCCTTACAACCTCCCTCTATTCACCCTCTCCTGCGACAATCAAGAGTTGCAGTCGTCAAAGTAATGAGATTAAATCTCACTAGATAACGGGACGTTTTTAAATTCGGCCGCCTCTTAATTACCCGAGACCGGAGAAAACTCTCCGCTCTCTTAAGGCTGCGGAGGAAGCTGGATACAAACCCCGATCTCGTAACAATAACAGAGCGATTCCCGATTTAAAGGGAACGCTCACATATACAGTCCACTCGCTTAGCTGCGTATCGCGGCGGCTGAGATTCCCGCTCCTGAGTGCGACAAGCACAAACCAGGAGCGTGCAGAAAAGAGTAAGACACACAACGTGACTAACGTTGTCAGGTATTTAACGCCTAAATTCGTCTCTCTCTTTCTATTCCATAACAGCGCGACGCGAGCCATCAGACCGATCGACGCGAGGGTTTTTCTAGACGTCAGCCAGACGTCTGAGTTTTTTCCCCAATTTCTTCTATCGTCTGTATTTAAGAGTCAAATTTAACGAAATAAACGGCTTAGTCGCATAAGGCGATCAAGCGAAAATAAAATTATAATTGTACCGCTTATTTTCCGTCTGTTCTTTCCCTCGAGATCCGGACCCCCGTTAGGCGAGGTATTTTCAAACCTCCTCCCCCTAACACTCATACTTCACGGCTAGATCCTGGGCTATTTCTGGATTGGATCACATAGTAATGTGGTACCACACTGAAACAGTCAATTAAACCTGGTTTCGATCAATATTTTTGAGGATAACGCATGTTAGGTCTAGGTTAGGCCTAGGATTTTCACTCATCAGGCTCATACTTTCGCGTTTTTCACATACTTGTTGAACAGATCCTGGGTTTTTTCCGGTTTGGGTCACGTAGTAGTGTGGTACCACACTGAAACAGTCAATTAAACCTGGTTTCGATCAATATTTTTGAGGATAACGCATGTTAGGTCTAGGTTAGGCCTAGGATTTTCACTCATCAGACTCATACTTTCGCATTCTTCACATACTTGTTGGACGGATCCTGGGTTTTTTCTGGTTTGGATCACGTAGTAATGTGGGACCACACTGAAACAATCAATTAAACCAGGTCATGATAAATATTTTAGAGGATGACGCATGTTAGGTCTGAGTTAGGTCTAGGATTTGCCCTCGTCAGGCTCATACTTTCGCATATTTCTCATACTTCATGGCTAGATCCTGGGCTATTTCTGGATTGGATCACGTAGTAATGTGGTACCACACTGAAACAGTCAATGAAACCTGGTTTCGTTCAATATTTTAGAGGATAATTCATGTTATGTCTAGGTTAGGTCTGGGATTTGCTCTCATCAGGTTCATTCCTTCGCATACTTCTCATACTTAATGGCTAGATCCTGGGCTTTTTCTGGATTGCATCACGTAGTAATGAAGTACAACACTGAAACAGTCAATTAAACCTGGTTTCCATCAATATTTTAGAGGACAACGCATGTTAGGTCTAGGTAAGGCCTGGGATTTGCCCACATCAGGGTCATACTTTCGCCGTTTTAACATACATGTTGACCTGATCGAGGGTTCTTAATGCTTTGGATCACGTAGTAAAGTGGTACCACACCGAAACAGTCCATTAAACCTGGTTTGGATCAATATTTTAGAGGATAACGCATGTTAGGTCTAGGTTAGCCCTGGGATTTTCACTCATCAGACTCATACTTTCGCATTCTTCACATACTTGTTGAACGGATCCTGGGTTTTTTCTGGTTTGGTTCACGTAGTAATGTGGTACCACACTGAAACATTCAATTAAACCTGGTCTTGATAAATATTTTAGAGGATAACGCATGTTAGGTTTGGGTTAGGTCTAGGATTTGTCCTCATCAGGCTCATACATTCGCATATTTCTCATACTTCATGGCTAGATCCTGGGCTGTTTCTGGATTGTATCACGTAGTAATGTGGTACCACGCTGAAACAGTCAATTAAACCTGTTTTCGATCAATATTTTAGAGGATAACGCATGTTAGGTCTAGGTTAGGCCTGGGATTTTCGCTCATCAGACTCATACTTTCGCATTCTTCACATACTTGTTGGACGGATCCTGGGTTTTTTCTGGTTTGGATCACGTAGTAATGTGGGACCACACTGAAACAATCAATTAAACCAGGTCATGATAAATATTTTAGAGGATGACGCATGTTAGGTCTGAGTTAGGTCTAGGATTTGCCCTCGTCAGGATCATACTTTCGCATATTTCTCATACTTCATGGCTAGATCCTGGGCTATTTCTGGATTGGATCACGTAGTAATGTGGTACCACACTGAAACAGTCAATTAAACCTGGTTTCGATTAATATTTTAGAGGATAACGCAAGTTAGGTCTGGGATAGGTCTGGGATTTGCCCTCATCAGGCTTATACTTTCGCGATTATCACATACTTGTTGAACTGATCCTGGGTTTTTTCTGGTTTGGATCACGTAGCAGTGTGGTACCACACTGAAACAGTCAATTAAACCTGGTCTTGATAAATATTATAGAGGGTAACGCATGTTAGGTCTGGGATAGGTCTAGGATTTGCCCTCATGAGACTCATACTTTCGCACACTTCACATACTCGTTGAACAGATCCTGGGTTATTTTCTGGTTTGGATCACATAGTAATGTGGTACCACACTGAAACAGTCGATTAAACCAGGTTTCGATCAATATTTTTGAGGATAACGCATGTTAGGTCTAGGTTAGGATCGGGATTTTCACTCAGCAGACTCATACTTTCGCATTCTTCACATACTTGTTGAGCGGATCCTGGGTTTTTTCAGGTTTGGATCACGTAGTAATGTCGGACCACACTGAAACAATCAATTAAACCCGGTCTTGATAAATATTTTAGAGGATAACGCAAGCTAGGTCTGGGTTAGGTCTAGGATTTGCCCTCGTCAGGCTCATACTTTCGCAGTTTTAACATACATGTTGACGTGATCGAGGGTTTTTCTGTTTTTTGATCACGTAGTAAAGTGGTACCACACTGAAACAGTCCATTAAACCTGGTTTGGATCAATATTTTAGAGGATAACGCATGTTAGGTCTAGGTTAACCCTGGGAATTTCACTCATCGATCTCATACTTTCGCATTCTTCACATACTTGTTGAACGGATCCTGGGTTTTTTCTGGTTTGGTTCACGTAGTAATGTGGTACCACACTGAAACAATCAATTAAACCAGGTCATGATAAATATTTTAGAGGATGACGCATGTTAGGTCTGAGTTAGGTCTAGGATTTGCCCTCGTCAGGCTCATACTTTCGCATATTTCTCATACTTCATGGCTAGATCCTGGGCTATTTCTGGATTGGATCACGTAGTAATGTGGTACCACACTGAAACAGTCAATTAAACCTGGCTTCGTTCAATATTTTAGAGGATAATTCATGTTATGTCTAGGTTAGGTCTGGGATTTGCTCTCATCAGGTTCATTCTTTCGCATACTTCTCATACTTAATGGCTAGATCCTGGGCTCTTTCTGGATTGCATCACGTAGTAATGAAGTACAACACTGAAACAGTCAACTAAACCTGGTTTCCATCAATATTTTAGAGGACAACGCATGTTAGGTCTAGGTAAGGCCTGGGATTTGCCCTCATCAGGGTCATACTTTCGCAGTTTTAACATACATGTTGACCTGATCGAGGGTTCTTAATGCTTTGGATCACGTAGTAAAGTGGTACCACACCGAAACAGTCCATTAAACCTGGTTTGGATCAATATTTTAGAGGATAACGCATGTTAGGTCTAGGTTAGCCCTGGGATTTTCACTCATCAGACTCATACTTTCGCATTCTTCACATACTTGTTGAACGGATCCTGGGTTTTTTCTGGTTTGGTTCACGTAGTAATATGGTACCACACTGAAACATTCAATTAAACCTGGTCTTGATAAATATTTTAGAGGATAACGCATGTTAGGTTTGGGTTAGGTCTAGGATTTGTCCTCATCAGGCTCATACATTCGCATATTTCTCATACTTCATGGCTAGATCCTGGGCTGTTTCTGGATTGTATCACGTAGTAATGTGGTACCACGCTGAAACAGTCAATTAAACCTGGTTTCGATCAATATTTTAGAGGATAACGCAAGTTAAGTCGGGGATAGGTCTGGGATTTGACCTCATCAGACTCATACTTTCGCACACTTACAATACTCGTTGAGCAGATCCTGGGTTATTTTCTGGTTTGAATCACATAGTAATGTGGTACCACACTGAAACAGTAGATTAAACCAGGTTTCGATCAATATTTTAGAGAATAATTCATGTTAGGTCTAGGTTAGGCCTGGGATTTTCACTCATCAGACTCATACTTTCGCATTCTTCACATACTTGTTGAACGGATCCTGGGTTTTTTCTGGTTTGGATCACGTAGTAATGTGGGACCACACTGAAACCGTCAATTAAACCTGGTTTCGATCAATATTTTAGAGAATAATTCATGTTAGGTTTAGGTTAGGTCTGGGATTTGCTCTCATGAGACTCATACTTTCGCACACTTCACATACTCGTTGAACAGATCCTGGGTTATTTTCTGGTTTGGATCACATAGTAATGTGGTACCACACTGAAACAGTCGATTAAACCAGGTTTCGATCAATATTTTTGAGGATAACGCATGTTAGGTCTAGGTTAGGATAGGGATTTTCACTCAGCAGACTCATACTTTCGCATTCTTCACATACTTGTTGAGCGGATCCTGGGTTTTTTCAGGTTTGGATCACGTAGTAATGTCGGACCACACTGAAACAATCAATTAAACCCGGTCTTGATAAATATTTTAGAGGATAACGCAAGCTAGGTCTGGGTTAGGTCTAGGATTTGCCCTCGTCAGGCTCATACTTTCGCAGTTTTAACATACATGTTGACGTGATCGAGGGTTTTTTCTGTTTTTTGATCACGTAGTAAAGTGGTACCACACTGAAACAGTCCATTAAACCTGGTTTGGATCAATATTTTAGAGGATAACGCATGTTAGGTCTAGGTTAAACCTGGGAATTTCACTCATCGATCTCATACTTTCGCATTCTTCACATACTTGTTGAACGGATCCTGGGTTTTTTCTGGTTTGGTTCACGTAGTAATGTGGTACCACACTGAAACAATCAATTAAACCAGGTCATGATAAATATTTTAGAGGATGACGCATGTTAGGTCAGGGTTAGGTCTAGGATTTGCCCACATCAGGGTCATACTTTCGCCGTTTTAACATACATGTTGACCTGATCGAGGGTTCTTAATGCTTTGGATCACGTAGTAAAGTGGTACCACACCGAAACAGTCCATTAAACCTGGTTTGGATCAATATTTTAGAGGATAACGCATGTTAGGTCTAGGTTAGCCCTGGGATTTTCACTCATCAGACTCATACTTTCGCATTCTTCACATACTTGTTGAACCGATCCTGGGTTTTTTCTGGTTTGGTTCACGTAGTAATGTGGTACCACACTGAAACATTCAATTAAACCTGGTCTTGATAAATATTTTAGAGGATAACGCATGTTAGGTTTGGGTTAGGTCTAGGATTTGTCCTCATCAGGCTCATACATTCGCATATTTCTCATACTTCATGGCTAGATCCTGGGCTGTTTCTGGATTGTATCACGTAGTAATGTGGTACCACGCTGAAACAGTCAATTAAACCTGTTTTCGATCAATATTTTAGAGGATAACGCATGTTAGGTCTAGGTTAGGCCTGGGATTTTCGCTCATCAGACTCATACTTCCGCATTCTTCACATACTTGTTGGACGGATCCTGGGTTTTTTCTGGTTTGGATCACGTAGTAATGTGGGACCACACTGAAACAATCAATTAAACCAGGTCATGATAAATATTTTAGAGGATGACGCATGTTAGGTCTGAGTTAGGTCTAGGATTTGCCCTCGTCAGGATCATACTTTCGCATATTTCTCATACTTCATGGCTAGATCCTGGGCTATTTCTGGATTGGATCACGTAGTAATGTGGTACCACACTGAAACAGTCAATTAAACCTGGTTTCGATTAATATTTTAGAGGATAACGCAAGTTAGGTCTGGGATAGGTCTGGGATTTGCCCTCATCAGGCTGATACTTTCGCGATTATCACATACTTGTTGAACTGATCCTGGGTTTTTTCTGGTTTGGATCACGTAGCAGTGTGGTACCACACTGAAACAGTCAATTAAACCTGGTCTTGATAAATATTATAGAGGATAACGCATGTTAGGTCTGGGATAGGTCTAGGATTTGCCCTCATGAGACTCATACTTTCGCACACTTCACATACTCGTTGAACAGATCCTGGGTTATTTTCTGGTTTGGATCACATAGTAATGTGGTACCACACTGAAACAGTCGATTAAACCAGGTTTCGATCAATATTTTTGAGGATAACGCATGTTAGGTCTAGGTTAGTATCGGGATTTTCACTCAGCAGACTCATACTTTCGCATTCTTCACATACTTGTTGAGCGGATCCTGGGTTTTTTCAGGTTTGGATCACGTAGTAATGTCGGACCACACTGAAACAATCAATTAAACCCGGTCTTGATAAATATTTTAGAGGATAACGCAAGCTAGGTCTGGGTTAGGTCTAGGATTTGCCCTCGTCAGGCTCATACTTTCGCAGTTTTAACATACATGTTGACGTGATCGAGGGTTTTTTCTGTTTTTTGATCACGTAGTAAAGTGGTACCACACTGAAACAGTCCATTAAACCTGGTTTGGATCAATATTTTAGAGGATAACGCATGTTAGGTCTAGGTTAACCCTGGGAATTTCACTCATCGATCTCATACTTTCGCATTCTTCACATACTTGTTGAACGGATCCTGGGTTTTTTCTGGTTTGGTTCACGTAGTAATGTGGTACCACACTGAAACAATCAATTAAACCAGGTCATGATAAATATTTTAGAGGATGACGCATGTTAGGTCTGAGTTAGGTCTAGGATTTGCCCTCGTCAGGCTCATACTTTCGCATATTTCTCATACTTCATGGCTAGTCCTGGGCTATTTCTGGATTGGATCACGTAGTAATGTGGTACCACACTGAAACAGTCAATTAAACCTGGCTTCGTTCAATATTTTAGAGGATAATTCATGTTATGTCTAGGTTAGGTCTGGGATTTGCTCTCATCAGGTTCATTCTTTCGCATACTTCTCATACTTAATGGCTAGATCCTGGGCTCTTTCTGGATTGCATCACGTAGTAATGAAGTACAACACTGAAACAGTCAACTAAACCTGGTTTCCATCAATATTTTAGAGGACAACGCATGTTAGGTCTAGGTAAGGCCTGGGATTTGCCCTCATCAGGGTCATACTTTCGCAGTTTTAACATACATGTTGACCTGATCGAGGGTTCTTAATGCTTTGGATCACGTAGTAAAGTGGTACCACACCGAAACAGTCCATTAAACCTGGTTTGGATCAATATTTTAGAGGATAACGCATGTTAGGTCTAGGTTAGCCCTGGGATTTTCACTCATCAGACTCATACTTTCGCATTCTTCACATACTTGTTGAACGGATCCTGGGTTTTTTCTGGTTTGGTTCACGTAGTAATATGGTACCACACTGAAACATTCAATTAAACCTGGTCTTGATAAATATTTTAGAGGATAACGCATGTTAGGTTTGGGTTAGGTCTAGGATTTGTCCTCATCAGGCTCATACATTCGCATATTTCTCATACTTCATGGCTAGATCCTGGGCTGTTTCTGGATTGTATCACGTAGTAATGTGGTACCACGCTGAAACAGTCAATTAAACCTGGTTTCGATCAATATTTTAGAGGATAACGCAAGTTAAGTCGGGGATAGGTCTGGGATTTGACCTCATCAGACTCATACTTTCGCACACTTACAATACTCGTTGAGCAGATCCTGGGTTATTTTCTGGTTTGAATCACATAGTAATGTGGTACCACACTGAAACAGTAGATTAAACCAGGTTTCGATCAATATTTTAGAGAATAATTCATGTTAGGTCTAGGTTAGGCCTGGGATTTTCAATCATCAGACTCATACTTTCGCATTCTTCACATACTTGTTGAACGGATCCTGGGTTTTTTCTGGTTTGGATCACGTAGTAATGTGGGACCACACTGAAACCGTCAATTAAACCTGGTTTCGATCAATATTTTAGAGAATAATTCATGTTAGGTTTAGGTTAGGTCTGGGATTTGCTCTCATGAGACTCATACTTTCGCACACTTCACATACTCGTTGAACAGATCCTGGGTTATTTTCTGGTTTGGATCACATAGTAATGTGGTACCACACTGAAACAGTCGATTAAACCAGGTTTCGATCAATATTTTTGAGGATAACGCATGTTAGGTCTAGGTTAGGATCGGGATTTTCACTCAGCAGACTCATACTTTCGCATTCTTCACATACTTGTTGAGCGGATCCTGGGTTTTTTCAGGTTTGGATCACGTAGTAATGTCGGACCACACTGAAACAATCAATTAAACCCGGTCTTGATAAATATTTTAGAGGATAACGCAAGCTAGGTCTGGGTTAGGTCTAGGATTTGCCCTCGTCAGGCTCATACTTTCGCAGTTTTAACATACATGTTGACGTGATCGAGGGTTTTTTCTGTTTTTTGATCACGTAGTAAAGTGGTACCACACTGAAACAGTCCATTAAACCTGGTTTGGATCAATATTTTAGAGGATAACGCATGTTAGGTCTAGGTTAAACCTGGGAATTTCACTCATCGATCTCATACTTTCGCATTCTTCACATACTTGTTGAACGGATCCTGGGTTTTTTCTGGTTTGGTTCACGTAGTAATGTGGTACCACACTGAAACAATCAATTAAACCAGGTCATGATAAATATTTTAGAGGATGACGCATGTTAGGTCAGGGTTAGGTCTAGGATTTGCCCACATCAGGGTCATACTTTCGCCGTTTTAACATACATGTTGACCTGATCGAGGGTTCTTAATGCTTTGGATCACGTAGTAAAGTGGTACCACACCGAAACAGTCCATTAAACCTGGTTTGGATCAATATTTTAGAGGATAACGCATGTTAGGTCTAGGTTAGCCCTGGGATTTTCACTCATCAGACTCATACTTTCGCATTCTTCACATACTTGTTGAACGGATCCTGGGTTTTTTCTGGTTTGGTTCACGTAGTAATGTGGTACCACACTGAAACATTCAATTAAACCTGGTCTTGATAAACATTTTAGAGGATAACGCATGTTAGGTTTGGGTTAGGTCTAGGATTTGTCCTCATCAGGCTCATACATTCGCATATTTCTCATACTTCATGGCTAGATCCTGGGCTGTTTCTGGATTGTATCACGTAGTAATGTGGTACCACGCTGAAACAGTCAATTAAACCTGTTTTCGATCAATATTTTAGAGGATAACGCATGTTAGGTCTAGGTTAGGCCTGGGATTTTCGCTCATCAGACTCATACTTTCGCATTCTTCACATACTTGTTGGACGGATCCTGGGTTTTTTCTGGTTTGGATCACGTAGTAATGTGGGACCACACTGAAACAATCAATTAAACCAGGTCATGATAAATATTTTAGAGGATGACGCATGTTAGGTCTGAGTTAGGTCTAGGATTTGCCCTCGTCAGGATCATACTTTCGCATATTTCTCATACTTCATGGCTAGATCCTGGGCTATTTCTGGATTGGATCACGTAGTAATGTGGTACCACACTGAAACAGTCAATTAAACCTGGTTTCGATTAATATTTTAGAGGATAACGCAAGTAAGGTCTGGGATAGGTCTGGGATTTGCCCTCATCAGGCTGATACTTTCGCGATTATCACATACTTGTTGAACTGATCCTGGGTTTTTTCTGGTTTGGATCACGTAGCAGTGTGGTACCACACTGAAACAGTCAATTAAACCTGGTCTTGATAAATATTATAGAGGATAACGCATGTTAGGTCTGGGATAGGTCTAGGATTTGCCCTCATGAGACTCATACTTTCGCACACTTCACATACTCGTTGAACAGATCCTGGGTTATTTTATGGTTTGGATCACATAGTAATGTGGTACCACACTGAAACAGTCGATTAAACCAGGTTTCGATCAATATTTTTGAGGATAACGCATGTTAGGTCTAGGTTAGGATCGGGATTTTCACTCAGCAGACTCATACTTTCGCATTCTTCACATACTTGTTGAGCGGATCCTGGGTTTTTTCAGGTTTGGATCACGTAGTAATGTCGGACCACACTGAAACAATCAATTAAACCCGGTTTTGATAAATATTTTAGAGGATAACGCAAGCTAGGTCTGGGTTAGGTCTAGGATTTGCCCTCGTCAGGCTCATACTTTCGCAGTTTTAACATACATGTTGACGTGATCGAGGGTTTTTTCTGTTTTTTGATCACGTAGTAAAGTGGTACCACACTGAAACAGTCCATTAAACCTGGTTTGGATCAATATTTTAGAGGATAACGCATGTTAGGTCTAGGTTAACCCTGGGAATTTCACTCATCGATCTCATACTTTCGCATTCTTCACATACTTGTTGAACGGATCCTGGGTTTTTTCTGGTTTGGTTCACGTAGTAATGTGGTACCACACTGAAACAATCAATTAAACCAGGTCATGATAAATATTTTAGAGGATGACGCATGTTAGGTCTGAGTTAGGTCTAGGATTTGCCCTCGTCAGGCTCATACTTTCGCATATTTCTCATACTTCATGGCTAGATCCTGGGCTATTTCTGGATTGGATCACGTAGTAATGTGGTACCACACTGAAACAGTCAATTAAACCTGGCTTCGTTCAATATTTTAGAGGATAATTCATGTTATGTCTAGGTTAGGTCTGGGATTTGCTCTCATCAGGTTCATTCTTTCGCATACTTCTCATACTTAATGGCTAGATCCTGGGCTCTTTCTGGATTGCATCACGTAGTAATGAAGTACAACACTGAAACAGTCAACTAAACCTGGTTTCCATCAATATTTTAGAGGACAACGCATGTTAGGTCTAGGTAAGGCCTGGGATTTGCCCTCATCAGGGTCATACTTTCGCAGTTTTAACATACATGTTGACCTGATCGAGGGTTCTTAATGCTTTGGATCACGTAGTAAAGTGGTACCACACCGAAACAGTCCATTAAACCTGGTTTGGATCAATATTTTAGAGGATAACGCATGTTAGGTCTAGGTTAGCCCTGGGATTTTCACTCATCAGACTCATACTTTCGCATTCTTCACATACTTGTTGAACGGATCCTGGGTTTTTTCTGGTTTGGTTCACGTAGTAATATGGTACCACACTGAAACATTCAATTAAACCTGGTCTTGATAAATATTTTAGAGGATAACGCATGTTAGGTTTGGGTTAGGTCTAGGATTTGTCCTCATCAGGCTCATACATTCGCATATTTCTCATACTTCATGGCTAGATCCTGGGCTGTTTCTGGATTGTATCACGTAGTAATGTGGTACCACGCTGAAACAGTCAATTAAACCTGGTTTCGATCAATATTTTAGAGGATAACGCAAGTTAAGTCGGGGATAGGTCTGGGATTTGACCTCATCAGACTCATACTTTCGCACACTTACACTACTCGTTGAGCAGATCCTGGGTTATTTTCTGGTTTGAATCACATAGTAATGTGGTACCACACTGAAACAGTAGATTAAACCAGGTTTCGATCAATATTTTAGAGAATAATTCATGTTAGGTCTAGGTTAGGCCTGGGATTTTCACTCATCAGACTCATACTTTCGCATTCTTCACATACTTGTTGAACGGATCCTGGGTTTTTTCTGGTTTGGATCACGTAGTAATGTGGGACCACACTGAAACCGTCAATTAAACCTGGTTTCGATCAATATTTTAGAGAATAATTCATGTTAGGTTTAGGTTAGGTCTGGGATTTGCTCTCATGAGACTCATACTTTCGCACACTTCACATACTCGTTGAACAGATCCTGGGTTATTTTCTGGTTTGGATCACATAGTAATGTGGTACCACACTGAAACAGTCGATTAAACCAGGTTTCGATCAATATTTTTGAGGATAACGCATGTTAGGTCTAGGTTAGGATCGGGATTTTCACTCAGCAGACTCATACTTTCGCATTCTTCACATACTTGTTGAGCGGATCCTGGGTTTTTTCAGGTTTGGATCACGTAGTAATGTCGGACCACACTGAAACAATCAATTAAACCCGGTCTTGATAAATATTTTAGAGGATAACGCAAGCTAGGTCTGGGTTAGGTCTAGGATTTGCCCTCGTCAGGCTCATACTTTCGCAGTTTTAACATACATGTTGACGTGATCGAGGGTTTTTTCTGTTTTTTGATCACGTAGTAAAGTGGTACCACACTGAAACAGTCCATTAAACCTGGTTTGGATCAATATTTTAGAGGATAACGCATGTTAGGTCTAGGTTAAACCTGGGAATTTCACTCATCGATCTCATACTTTCGCATTCTTCACATACTTGTTGAACGGATCCTGGGTTTTTTCTGGTTTGGTTCACGTAGTAATGTGGTACCACACTGAAACAATCAATTAAACCAGGTCATGATAAATATTTTAGAGGATGACGCATGTTAGGTCTGAGTTAGGTCTAGGATTTGCCCTCGTCAGGCTCATACTTTCGCATATTTCTCATACTTCATGGCTAGATCCTGGGCTATTTCTGGATTGGATCACGTAGTAATGTGGTACCACACTGAAACAGTCAATTAAACCTGGCTTCGTTCAATATTTTAGAGGATAATTCATGTTATGTCTAGGTTAGGTCTGGGATTTGCTCTCATCAGGTTCATTCTTTCGCATACTTCTCATACTTAATGGCTAGATCCTGGGCTTTTTCTGGATTGCATCACGTAGTAATGAAGTACAACACTGAAACAGTCAATTAAACCTGGTTTCCATCAATATTTTAGAGGACAACGCATGTTAGGTCTAGGTAAGGCCTGGGATTTGCCCTCATCAGGGTCATACTTTCGCAGTTTTAACATACATGTTGACCTGATCGAGGGTTCTTAATGCTTTGGATCACGTAGTAAAGTGGTACCACACCGAAACAGTCCATTAAACCTGGTTTGGATCAATATTTTAGAGGATAACGCATGTTAGGTCTAGGTTAGCCCTGGGATTTTCTCTCATCAGACTCATACTTTCGCATTCTTCACATACTTGTTGAACGGATCCTGGGTTTTTTCTGGTTTGGTTCACGTAGTAATATGGTACCACACTGAAACATTCAATTAAACCTGGTCTTGATAAATATTTTAGAGGATAACGCATGTTAGGTTTGGGTTAGGTCTAGGATTTGTCCTCATCAGGCTCATACATTCGCATATTTCTCATACTTCATGGCTAGATCCTGGGCTGTTTCTGGATTGTATCACGTAGTAATGTGGTACCACGCTGAAACAGTCAATTAAACCTGGTTTCGATCAATATTTTAGAGGATAACGCAAGTTAAGTCGGGGATAGGTCTGGGATTTGACCTCATCAGACTCATACTTTCGCACACTTACAATACTCGTTGAGCAGATCCTGGGTTATTTTCTGGTTTGAATCACATAGTAATGTGGTACCACACTGAAGCAGTAGATTAAACCAGGTTTCGGTCAATATTTTAGAGAATAATTCATGTTAGGTCTAGGTTAGGCCTGGGATTTTCACTCATCAGACTCATACTTTCGCATTCTTCACATACTTGTTGAACGGATCCTGGGTTTTTTCTGGTTTGGTTCACGTAGTAATGTGGTACCACACTGAAACATTCAATTAAACCTGGTCTTGATAAACATTTTAGAGGATAACGCATGTTAGGTTTGGGTTAGGTCTAGGATTTGTCCTCATCAGGCTCATACATTCGCATATTTCTCATACTTCATGGCTAGATCCTGGGCTGTTTCTGGATTGTATCACGTAGTAATGTGGTACCACGCTGAAACAGTCAATTAAACCTGTTTTCGATCAATATTTTAGAGGATAACGCATGTTAGGTCTAGGTTAGGCCTGGGATTTTCGCTCATCAGACTCATACTTTCGCATTCTTCACATACTTGTTGGACGGATCCTGGGTTTTTTCTGGTTTGGATCACGTAGTAATGTGGGACCACACTGAAACAATCAATTAAACCAGGTCATGATAAATATTTTAGAGGATGACGCATGTTAGGTCTGAGTTAGGTCTAGGATTTGCCCTCGTCAGGATCATACTTTCGCATATTTCTCATACTTCATGGCTAGATCCTGGGCTATTTCTGGATTGGATCACGTAGTAATGTGGTACCACACTGAAACAGTCAATTAAACCTGGTTTCGATTAATATTTTAGAGGATAACGCAAGTAAGGTCTGGGATAGGTCTGGGATTTGCCCTCATCAGGCTGATACTTTCGCGATTATCACATACTTGTTGAACTGATCCTGGGTTTTTTCTGGTTTGGATCACGTAGCAGTGTGGTACCACACTGAAACAGTCAATTAAACCTGGTCTTGATAAATATTATAGAGGATAACGCATGTTAGGTCTGGGATAGGTCTAGGATTTGCCCTCATGAGACTCATACTTTCGCACACTTCACATACTCGTTGAACAGATCCTGGGTTATTTTATGGTTTGGATCACATAGTAATGTGGTACCACACTGAAACAGTCGATTAAACCAGGTTTCGATCAATATTTTTGAGGATAACGCATGTTAGGTCTAGGTTAGGATCGGGATTTTCACTCAGCAGACTCATACTTTCGCATTCTTCACATACTTGTTGAGCGGATCCTGGGTTTTTTCAGGTTTGGATCACGTAGTAATGTCGGACCACACTGAAACAATCAATTAAACCCGGTTTTGATAAATATTTTAGAGGATAACGCAAGCTAGGTCTGGGTTAGGTCTAGGATTTGCCCTCGTCAGGCTCATACTTTCGCAGTTTTAACATACATGTTGACGTGATCGAGGGTTTTTTCTGTTTTTTGATCACGTAGTAAAGTGGTACCACACTGAAACAGTCCATTAAACCTGGTTTGGATCAATATTTTAGAGGATAACGCATGTTAGGTCTAGGTTAACCCTGGGAATTTCACTCATCGATCTCATACTTTCGCATTCTTCACATACTTGTTGAACGGATCCTGGGTTTTTTCTGGTTTGGTTCACGTAGTAATGTGGTACCACACTGAAACAATCAATTAAACCAGGTCATGATAAATATTTTAGAGGATGACGCATGTTAGGTCTGAGTTAGGTCTAGGATTTGCCCTCGTCAGGCTCATACTTTCGCATATTTCTCATACTTCATGGCTAGATCCTGGGCTATTTCTGGATTGGATCACGTAGTAATGTGGTACCACACTGAAACAGTCAATTAAACCTGGCTTCGTTCAATATTTTAGAGGATAATTCATGTTATGTCTAGGTTAGGTCTGGGATTTGCTCTCATCAGGTTCATTCTTTCGCATACTTCTCATACTTAATGGCTAGATCCTGGGCTCTTTCTGGATTGCATCACGTAGTAATGAAGTACAACACTGAAACAGTCAACTAAACCTGGTTTCCATCAATATTTTAGAGGACAACGCATGTTAGGTCTAGGTAAGGCCTGGGATTTGCCCTCATCAGGGTCATACTTTCGCAGTTTTAACATACATGTTGACCTGATCGAGGGTTCTTAATGCTTTGGATCACGTAGTAAAGTGGTACCACACCGAAACAGTCCATTAAACCTGGTTTGGATCAATATTTTAGAGGATAACGCATGTTAGGTCTAGGTTAGCCCTGGGATTTTCACTCATCAGACTCATACTTTCGCATTCTTCACATACTTGTTGAACGGATCCTGGGTTTTTTCTGGTTTGGTTCACGTAGTAATATGGTACCACACTGAAACATTCAATTAAACCTGGTCTTGATAAATATTTTAGAGGATAACGCATGTTAGGTTTGGGTTAGGTCTAGGATTTGTCCTCATCAGGCTCATACATTCGCATATTTCTCATACTTCATGGCTAGATCCTGGGCTGTTTCTGGATTGTATCACGTAGTAATGTGGTACCACGCTGAAACAGTCAATTAAACCTGGTTTCGATCAATATTTTAGAGGATAACGCAAGTTAAGTCGGGGATAGGTCTGGGATTTGACCTCATCAGACTCATACTTTCGCACACTTACACTACTCGTTGAGCAGATCCTGGGTTATTTTCTGGTTTGAATCACATAGTAATGTGGTACCACACTGAAACAGTAGATTAAACCAGGTTTCGATCAATATTTTAGAGAATAATTCATGTTAGGTCTAGGTTAGGCCTGGGATTTTCACTCATCAGACTCATACTTTCGCATTCTTCACATACTTGTTGAACGGATCCTGGGTTTTTTCTGGTTTGGATCACGTAGTAATGTGGGACCACACTGAAACCGTCAATTAAACCTGGTTTCGATCAATATTTTAGAGAATAATTCATGTTAGGTTTAGGTTAGGTCTGGGATTTGCTCTCATGAGACTCATACTTTCGCACACTTCACATACTCGTTGAACAGATCCTGGGTTATTTTCTGGTTTGGATCACATAGTAATGTGGTACCACACTGAAACAGTCGATTAAACCAGGTTTCGATCAATATTTTTGAGGATAACGCATGTTAGGTCTAGGTTAGGATCGGGATTTTCACTCAGCAGACTCATACTTTCGCATTCTTCACATACTTGTTGAGCGGATCCTGGGTTTTTTCAGGTTTGGATCACGTAGTAATGTCGGACCACACTGAAACAATCAATTAAACCCGGTCTTGATAAATATTTTAGAGGATAACGCAAGCTAGGTCTGGGTTAGGTCTAGGATTTGCCCTCGTCAGGCTCATACTTTCGCAGTTTTAACATACATGTTGACGTGATCGAGGGTTTTTTCTGTTTTTTGATCACGTAGTAAAGTGGTACCACACTGAAACAGTCCATTAAACCTGGTTTGGATCAATATTTTAGAGGATAACGCATGTTAGGTCTAGGTTAAACCTGGGAATTTCACTCATCGATCTCATACTTTCGCATTCTTCACATACTTGTTGAACGGATCCTGGGTTTTTTCTGGTTTGGTTCACGTAGTAATGTGGTACCACACTGAAACAATCAATTAAACCAGGTCATGATAAATATTTTAGAGGATGACGCATGTTAGGTCTGAGTTAGGTCTAGGATTTGCCCTCGTCAGGCTCATACTTTCGCATATTTCTCATACTTCATGGCTAGATCCTGGGCTATTTCTGGATTGGATCACGTAGTAATGTGGTACCACACTGAAACAGTCAATTAAACCTGGCTTCGTTCAATATTTTAGAGGATAATTCATGTTATGTCTAGGTTAGGTCTGGGATTTGCTCTCATCAGGTTCATTCTTTCGCATACTTCTCATACTTAATGGCTAGATCCTGGGCTTTTTCTGGATTGCATCACGTAGTAATGAAGTACAACACTGAAACAGTCAATTAAACCTGGTTTCCATCAATATTTTAGAGGACAACGCATGTTAGGTCTAGGTAAGGCCTGGGATTTGCCCTCATCAGGGTCATACTTTCGCAGTTTTAACATACATGTTGACCTGATCGAGGGTTCTTAATGCTTTGGATCACGTAGTAAAGTGGTACCACACCGAAACAGTCCATTAAACCTGGTTTGGATCAATATTTTAGAGGATAACGCATGTTAGGTCTAGGTTAGCCCTGGGATTTTCTCTCATCAGACTCATACTTTCGCATTCTTCACATACTTGTTGAACGGATCCTGGGTTTTTTCTGGTTTGGTTCACGTAGTAATATGGTACCACACTGAAACATTCAATTAAACCTGGTCTTGATAAATATTTTAGAGGATAACGCATGTTAGGTTTGGGTTAGGTCTAGGATTTGTCCTCATCAGGCTCATACATTCGCATATTTCTCATACTTCATGGCTAGATCCTGGGCTGTTTCTGGATTGTATCACGTAGTAATGTGGTACCACGCTGAAACAGTCAATTAAACCTGGTTTCGATCAATATTTTAGAGGATAACGCAAGTTAAGTCGGGGATAGGTCTGGGATTTGACCTCATCAGACTCATACTTTCGCACACTTACAATACTCGTTGAGCAGATCCTGGGTTATTTTCTGGTTTGAATCACATAGTAATGTGGTACCACACTGAAACAGTAGATTAAACCAGGTTTCGATCAATATTTTAGAGAATAATTCATGTTAGGTCTAGGTTAGGCCTGGGATTTTCACTCATCAGACTCATACTTTCGCATTCTTCACATACTTGTTGAACGGATCCTGGGTTTTTTCTGGTTTGGATCACGTAGTAATGTGGGACCACACTGAAACCGTCAATTAAACCTGGTTTCGATCAATATTTTAGAGAATAATTCATGTTAGGTTTAGGTTAGGTCTGGGATTTGCTCTCATGAGACTCATACTTTCGCACACTTCACATACTCGTTGAACAGATCCTGGGTTATTTTCTGGTTTGGATCACGTAGTAATGTGGGACCACACTGAAACCGTCAATTAAACCTGGTTTCGATCAATATTTTAGAGAATAATTCATGTTAGGTTTAGGTTAGGTCTAGGATTTGCCCTCGTCAGGCTCATACTTTCGCAGTTTTAACATACATGTTGACGTGATCGAGGGTTTTTTCTGTTTTTTGATCACGTAGTAATGTGGTACCACACTGAAACAGTCGATTAAACCAGGTTTCGATCAATATTTTTGAGGATAACGCATGTTAGGTCTAGGTTAGGATCGGGATTTTCACTCAGCAGACTCATACTTTCGCATTCTTCACATACTTGTTGAGCGGATCCTGGGTTTTTTCAGGTTTGGATCACGTAGTAATGTCGGACCACACTGAAACAATCAATTAAACCCGGTCTTGATAAATATTTTAGAGGATAACGCAAGCTAGGTCTGGGTTAGGTCTAGGATTTGCCCTCGTCTGGCTCATACTTTCGCAGTTTTAACATACATGTTGACGTGATCGAGGGTGTTTTCTGTTTTTTGATCACGTAGTAAAGTGGTACCACACTGAAACAGTCCATTAAACCTGGTTTGGATCAATATTTTAGAGGATAACGCAAGTTAGGTCTAGGTTAACCCTGGGAATTTCACTCATCGATCTCATACTTTCGCATTCTTCACATACTTGTTGAACGGATCCTGGGTTTTTTCTGGTATGGTTCACGTAGTAATGTGGTACCACACTGGAACATTCAATTAAACCTGGTCTTGATAAATATTTTAGAGGATAACGCATGTTAGCTTTGTGTTAGTTCTAGGATTTGCCCTCATCTGGCTCATACTTTCGCATATTTCTCATACTTCACGGCTAGATCCTGGGCTATTTCTGGATTGGATCACATAGTAATGTGGTACCACACTGAAACAGTCAATTAAACCTGGTTTCGATCAATATTTTTGAGGATAACGCATGTTAGGTCTAGGTTAGGCCTAGGATTTTCACTCATCAGGCTCATACTTTCGCGTTTTTCACATACTTGTTGAACAGATCCTGGGTTTTTTCCGGTTTGGGTCACGTAGTAGTGTGGTACCACACTGAAACAGTCAATTAAACCTGGTTTCGATCAATATTTTTGAGGATAACGCATGTTAGGTCTAGGTTAGGCCTAGGATTTTCACTCATCAGACTCATACTTTCGCATTCTTCACATACTTGTTGGACGGATCCTGGGTTTTTTCTGGTTTGGATCACGTAGTAATGTGGTACCACACTGAAACAATCAATTAAACCAGGTCAAGATAAATATTTTAGAGGATGACGCATGTTAGGTCTGAGTTAGGTCTAGGATTTGCCCTCGTCAGGCTCATACTTTCGCATATTTCTCATACTTCATGGCTAGATCCTGGGCTATTTCTGGATTGCGTCACGTAGTAATGAAGTACAACACTGAAACAGTCAATTAAACCTGGTTTCCATCAATATCTTAGAGGACAACGCGAGTTAGGTCTGGGATAGGTCTGGGATTTGACCTCATCAGACTCATACTTTCGCACACTTACAATACTCGTTGAGCAGATCCTGGGTTATTTTCTGGTTTGGATCACATAGTAATGTGGTACCACACTGAAACAGTAGATTAAACCAGGTTTCGATCAATATTTTAGAGAATAATTCATGTTATGTCTAGGTTAGGTCTGGGATTTGCTCTCATCAGGTTCATTCTTTCGCATACTTCTCATACTTAATGGCTAGATCCTGGGTTTTTTCTGGATTGCATCACGTAGTAATGAAGTACAACACTGAAACAGTCAATTAAACCTGGTTTCCATCAATATTTTAGAGGACAACGCATGTTAGGTCTAGGTAAGGCCTGGGATTTGCCCTCATCAGGGTCATACTTTCGCAGTTTTAACATACATGTTGACCTGATCGAGGGTTCTTAATGCTTTGGATCACGTAGTAAAGTGGTACCACACCGAAACAGTCCATTAAACCTGGTTTGGATCAATATTTTAGAGGATAACGCATGTTAGGTCTAGGTTAGCCCTGGGATTTTCACTCATCAGACTCATACTTTCGCATTCTTCACATACTTGTTGAACGGATCCTGGGTTTTTTCTGGTTTGGTTCACGTAGTAATATGGTACCACACTGAAACATTCAATTAAACCTGGTCTTGATAAATATTTTAGAGGATAACGCATGTTAGGTTTGGGTTAGGTATAGGATTTGTCCTCATCAGGCTCATACATTCGCATATTTCTCATACTTCATGGCTAGATCCTGGGCTGTTTCTGGATTGTATCACGTAGTAATGTGGTACCACGCTGAAACAGTCAATTAAACCTGTTTTCGATCAATATTTTAGAGGATAACGCATGTTAGGTCTAGGTTAGGCCTGGGATTTTCGCTGATCAGACTCATACTTTCGCATTCTTCACATACTTGTTGGACGGATCCTGGGTTTTTTCTGGTTTGGATAACGTAGTAATGTGGGACCACACTGAAACAATCAATTAAACCAGGTCATGGTAAATATTTTAGAGGATGACGCATGTTAGGTCTGAGTTAGGTCTAGGATTTGCCCTCATGAGACTCATACTTTCGCACACTTCACATACTCGTTGAACAGATCCTGGGTTATTTTCTGGTTTGGATCACATAGTAATGTGGTACCACACTGAAACAGTCGATTAAACCAGGTTTCGATCAATATTTTTGAGGTTAACGCATGTTAGGTCTAGGTTAGGATCGGGATTTTCACTCAGCAGACTCATACTTTCGCATTCTTCACATACTTGTTGAGCGGATCCTGGGTTTTTTCAGGTTTGGATCACGTAGTAATGTCGGACCACACTGAAACAATCAATTAAACCCGGTCTTGATAAATATTTTAGAGGATAACGCAAGCTAGGTCTGGGTTAGGTCTAGGATTTGCCCTCGTCAGGCTCATACTTTCGCAGTTTTAACATACATGTTGACGTGATCGAGGGTTTTTTCTGTTTTTTGATCACGTAGTAAAGTGGTACCACACTGAAACAGTCCATTAAACCTGGTTTGGATCAATATTTTAGAGGATAACGCATGTTAGGTCTAGGTTAACCCTGGGAATTTCACTCATCGATCTCATACTTTCGCATTCTTCACATACTTGTTGAACGGATCCTGGGTTTTTTCTGGTTTGGTTGACGTAGTAATGTGGTACCACACTGGAACATTCAATTAAACCTGGTCTTGATAAATATTTTAGAGGATAACGCATGTTAGGTTTGTGTTAGGTCTAGGATTTGCCCTCATCTGGCTCATACTTTCGCATATTTCTCATACTTCACGGCTAGATCCTGGGCTATTTCTGGATTGGATCACATAGTAATGTGGTACCACACTGAAACAGTCAATTAAACCTGGTTTCGATCAATATTTTTGAGGATAACGCATGTTAGGTCTAGGTTAGGCCTAGGATTTTCACTCATCAGGCTCATACTTTCGCGTTTTTCACATACTTGTTGAACAGATCCTGGGTTTTTTCCGGTTTGGGTCACGTAGTAATGTGGGACCACACTGAAACAATCAATTAAACCAGGTCATGATAAATATTTTAGAGGATGACGCATGTTAGGTCTGAGTTAGGTCTAGGATTTGCCCTCGTCAGGCTCATACTTTCGCATATTTCTCATACTTCATGGCTAGATCCTGGGCTATTTCTGGATTGGATCACGTAGTAATGTGGTGCCACACTGAAACAGTCAATTAAACCTGGTTTCGTTCAATATTTTAGAGGATAATTCATGTTATGTCTAGGTTAGGTCTGGGATTTGCTCTCATCAGGTTCATTCCTTCGCATACTTCTCATACTTAATGGCTAGATCCTGGGCTTTTTCTGGATTGCATCACGTAGTAATGAAGTACAACACTGAAACAGTCAATTAAACCTGGTTTCCATCAATATTTTAGAGGACAACGCATGTTAGGTCTAGGTAAGGCCTGGGATTTGCCCTCATCAGGGTCATACTTTCGCAGTTTTAACATACATGTTGACCTGATCGAGGGTTCTTAATGCTTTGGATCACTTAGTAAAGTGGTACCACACCGAAACAGTCCATTAAACCTGGTTTGGATCAATATTTTAGAGGATAACGCATGTTAGGTCTAGGTTAGCCCTGGGATTTTCACTCATCAGACTCATACTTTCGCATTCTTCACATACTTGTTGAACGGATCCTGGGTTTTTTCTGGTTTGGTTCACGTAGTAATGTGGTACCACACTGAAACATTCAATTAAACCTGGTCTTGGTAAATATTTTAGAGGATAACGCATGTTAGGTTTGGGTTAGGTCTAGGATTTGTCCTCATCAGGCTCATACATTCGCATATTTCTCATACTTCATGGCTAGATCCTGGGCTGTTTCTGGATTGTATCACGTAGTAATGTGGTACCACGCTGAAACAGTCAATTAAACCTGTTTTCGATCAATATTTTAGAGGATAACGCATGTTAGGTCTAGGTTAGGCCTGGGATTTTCGCTCATCAGACTCACACTTTCGCATTCTTCACATACTTGTTGGACGGATCCTGGGTTTTTTCTGGTTTGGATCACGTAGTAATGTGGGACCACACTGAAACAATCAATTAAACCAGGTCATGATAAATATTTTAGAGGATGACGCATGTTAGGTCTGAGTTAGGTCTAGGATTTGCCCTCGTCAGGCTCATACTTTCGCATATTTCTCATACTTCATGGCTAGATCCTGGGCTATTTCTGGATTGGATCACGTAGTAATGTGGTACCACACTGAAACAGTCAATTAAACCTGGTTTCGATTAATATTTTAGAGGATAACGCAAGTTAGGTCTGGGATAGGTCTGGGATTTGCCCTCATCAGGCTGATACTTTCGCGTTTTTCACATACTTGTTGAACTGATCCTGGGTTTTTTCTGGTGTGGATCACGTAGCAATGTGGTACCACACTGAAACAGTCAATTAAACCTGGTCTTGATAAATATTATAGAGGATAACGCATGTTAGGTCTGGGATAGGTCTAGGATTTGCCCTCATGAGACTCATACTTTCGCACACTTCACATACTCGTTGAACAGATCCTGGGTTATTTTCTGGTTTGGATCACATAGTAATGTGGTACCACACTGAAACAGTCGATTAAACCAGGTTTCGATCAATATTTTTGAGGATAACGCATGTTAGGTCTAGGTTAGGATCGGGATTTTCACTCAGCAGACTCATACTTTCGCATTCTTCACATACTTGTTGAGCGGATCCTGGGTTTTTTCAGGTTTGGATCACGTAGTAATGTCGGACCACACTGAAACAATCAATTAAACCCGGTCTTGATAAATATTTTAGAGGATAACGCAAGCTAGGTCTGGGTTAGGTCTAGGATTTGCCCTCGTCAGGCTCATACTTTCGCAGTTTTAACATACATGTTGACGTGATCGAGGGTTTTTTCTGTTTTTTGATCACGTTGTAAAGTGGTACCACACTGAAACAGTCCATTAAACCTGGTTTGGATCAATATTTTAGAGGATAACGCAAGTTAGGTCTAGGTTAACCCTGGGAATTTCACTCATCGATCTCATACTTTCGCATTCTTCACATACTTGTTGAACGGATCCTGGGTTTTTTCTGGTATGGTTCACGTAGTAATGTGGTACCACACTGGAACATTCAATTAAACCTGGTCTTGATAAATATTTTAGAGGATAACGCATGTTAGGATTGTGTTAGTTCTAGGATTTGCCCTCATCTGGCTCATACTTTCGCATATTTCTCATACTTCACGGCTAGATCCTGGGCTATTTCTGGATTGGTTCACGTAGTAATGTGGTACCACACTGAAACATTCAATTAAACCTGGTCTTGATAAATATTTTAGAGGATACCGCATGTTAGGTTTGGGTTAGGTCTAGGATTTGTCCTCATCAGGCTCATACATTCGCATATTTCTCATACTTCATGGCTAGATCCTGGGCTGTTTCTGGATTGTATCATGTAGTAATGTGGTACCACGCTGAAACAGTCAATTAAACCTGTTTTCGATCAATATTTTAGAGGATAACGCAAGTTAAGTCTGGGATAGGTCTGGGATTTGACCTCATCAGACTCATACTTTCGCAGTTCTAACATACATGTTGACCTGATCGAGTGTTTTTCCTGCTTTGGATCACGTAGTAAAGTTGTACCACACTGAAACAGTCCATTAAACCTGGTTTGGATCAATATTTTAGAGGATAACGCATGTTAGGTCTAGGTTAGGCCTGGGATTTTCACTCATCAGACTCATACTTTCGCATTCTTCACATACTTGTTGAACGGATCCTGGGTTTTTTTCTGGTTTGGATCACGTAGGAATGTGGGACCACACTGAAACAGTCAATTAAACCTGGTTTCCATCAATATCTTAGAGGACAACGCAAGTTAGGTCTGGGATAGGTCTGGGATTTGACCTCATCAGGGTCATACTTTCACAGTTTTAACATGCATGTTGACCTGATCAAGGGTTTTTTCTGCTTTGGATCACGTAGTAAAGTGGTACCACAACTAAAACAGTCAATTAAACCTGGTTTCGATCATTATTTTAGAGGATAACGCAAGTTAGGTCTGGGATAGGTCAGGGATTAGCCCTCATCAGACTCATACTTTCGCATTCTTCACATACTTGTTGAACGGATCCTGGGTTTTTTCTGGTTTGGATCACGTAGTAACGTGGTACCACGCTGAAACAGACAATTAAACCTGGTTTCGATTAATATTTTAGAGGATAACGCAAGTTAGGTCTGGGATAGGTCTGGGATTTGCCCTCATCAGGCTGATACTTTCGCGTTTTTCACATACTTGTTGAACTGATCCTGGGTTTTTTCTGGTTTGGATCACGTAGCAATGTGGTACCACACTGAAACAGTCAATTAAACCTGGTTTCGATCAATATTTTAGAGAATAATTCATGTTAGGTCTAGGTTAGGTCTGGGATTTGCTCTCATCAGGCTCATTCTTTCGCATATTTCCCATACTTGATGGCTAGATCCTGGGCTGTTTCTGGATTGCATCACGTAGTAATGAAGTACAACACTGAAACAGTCCATTAAACCTGGTTTGGATCAATATTCTAGAGGATAACGCATGTTAGGTCTAGGTTAACCCTGGGAATTTCACTCATCGATCTCATACTTTCGCATTCTTCACATACTTGTGGAACGGATCCTGGGTTTTTTCTGGTTTGGTTCACGTAGTAATGTGGTACCACACTGAAACAATCAATTAAACCAGGTCATGATAAATATTTTAGAGGATGACGCATGTTAGGTCTGAGTTAGGTCTAGGATTTGCCCTCGTCAGGCTCATACTTTCGCATATTTCTCATACTTCATGGCTAGATCCTGGGCTATTTCTGGATTGGATCACGTAGTAATGTGGTACCACACTGAAACAGTCAATTAAACCTGGCTTCGTTCAATATTTTAGAGGATAATTCATGTTATGTCTAGGTTAGGTCTGGGATTTGCTCTCATCAGGTTCATTCTTTCGCATACTTCTCATACTTAATGGCTAGATCCTGGGCTTTTTCTGGATTGCATCACGTAGTAATGAAGTACAACACTGAAACAGTCAATTAAACCTGGTTTCCATCAATATTTTAGAGGACAACGCATGTTAGGTCTAGGTAAGGCCTGGGATTTGCCCTCATCAGGGTCATACTTTCGCAGTTTTAACATACATGTTGACCTGATCGAGGGTTGTTAATGCTTTCGATCACGTAGTAAAGTGGTACCACACCGAAACAGTCAATTAAACCTGGTTTCCATCAATATTTTTGAGGATAACGCATGTTAGGTCTAGGTTAGGCCTGGGATTTTCACTCATCAGACTCATACTTTCGCATTCTTCACATACTTGTTGGACGGATCCTGGGTTTTTTCTGGTTTGGATCACGTAGTAATGTGGGACCACACTGAAACAATCAATTAAACCAGGTCATGATAAATATTTTAGAGGATAACGCATGTTAGGTCTAGGTAAGGCCTGGGATTTGCCCTCATCAGGGTCATACTTCCGCAGTTTTAACATACATGTTGACCTGATCGTGGGTTCTTAATGCTTTGGATCACGTAGTAAAGTGGTACCACACTGAAGCAGTCCATTAAACCTGGTTTGGATCAATATTTTAGAGGATAACGGATGTTAGGTCTAGGTTAGCCCTGGGATTTTCACTCATCAGACTCATACTTTCGCATTCTTCACATACTTGTTGAACGGATCCTGGGTTTTTTCTGGTTTGGTTCACGTAGTAATGTGGTACCACACTGAAACATTCAATTAAACCTGGTCTTGATAAATATTTTAGAGGATAACGCATGTTAGGTTTGGGTTAGGTCTAGGATTTGTCCTCATCAGGCTCATACATTCGCATATTTCTCATACTTCATGGCTAGATCCTGGGCTGTTTCTGGATTGTATCACGTAGTAATGTGGTACCACGCTGAAACAGTCAATTGAACCTGGTTTCGATCAATATTTGAGAGGATAACGCATGTTAGGTCTAGGTTAGGTCTGGGATTCGCCCTCATCAGGCTCATACTTTCGCGTTTTTCACATACTTGTTGAACTGATACTGGGTTTTTTCTGGTTTGGATCACGTAGTAATGTGGTACCACACTGAAACAGTCGATTAAACCCGGTTTCGATCAATATTTTAGAGGATAACGCAAGTTAAGTCTGGGATAGGTCTGGGATTTGACCTCATCAGACTCATACTTTCGCACACTTACAATACTCGTTGAGCAGATCCTGGGTTATTTTCTGGTTTGGATCACATAGTAATGTGGTACAACACTGAAACAGTAGATTAAACCAGGTTTCGATCAATATTTTAGAGAATAATTCATGTTAGGTCTAGGTTAGGCCTGGGATTTTCACTCATCAGACTCATACTTTCGCATTCTTCACATACTTGTTGAACGGATCCTGGGTTTTTTCTGGTTTGGATCACGTAGTAATGTGGGACCACACTGAAATAGTCAATTAAACCTGGTTTCGATCAATATTTTAGAGGATAACGCATGTTAGGTTTGGGTTAGGTATAGGATTTGTCCTCATCAGGCTCATACATTCGCATATTTCTCATACTTCATGGCTAGATCCTGGGCTGTTTCTGGATTGTATCACGTAGTAATGTGGTACCACGCTGAAACAGTCAATTGAACCTGGTTTCGATCAATATTTGAGAGGATAACGCATGTTATGTCTAGGTTAGGTCTGGGATTTGCTCTCATCAGGTTCATTCTTTCGCATACTTCTCATACTTAATGGCTAGATCCTGGGTTTTTTCTGGATTGCATCACGTAGTAATGAAGTACAACACTGAAACAGTCAATTAAACCTGGTTTCCATCAATATTTTAGAGGACAACGCATGTTAGGTCTAGGTAAGGCCTGGGATTTGCCCTCATCAGGGTCATACTTTCGCAGTTTTAACATACATGTTGACCTGATCGAGGGTTCTTAATGCTTTGGATCACGTAGTAAAGTGGTACCACACCGAAACAGTCCATTAAACCTGGTTTGGATCAATATTTTAGAGGATAACGCATGTTAGGTCTAGGTTAGCCCTGGGATTTTCACTCATCAGACTCATACTTTCGCATTCTTCACATACTTGTTGAACGGATCCTGGGTTTTTTCTGGTTTGGTTCACGTAGTAATATGGTACCACACTGAAACATTCAATTAAACCTGGTCTTGATAAATATTTTAGAGGATAACGCATGTTAGGTTTGGGTTAGGTATAGGATTTGTCCTCATCAGGCTCATACATTCGCATATTTCTCATACTTCATGGCTAGATCCTGGGCTGTTTCTGGATTGTATCACGTAGTAATGTGGTACCACGCTGAAACAGTCAATTAAACCTGTTTTCGATCAATATTTTAGAGGATAACGCATGTTAGGTCTAGGTTAGGCCTGGGATTTTCGCTGATCAGACTCATACTTTCGCATTCTTCACATACTTGTTGGACGGATCCTGGGTTTTTTCTGGTTTGGATAACGTAGTAATGTGGGACCACACTGAAACAATCAATTAAACCAGGTCATGGTAAATATTTTAGAGGATGACGCATGTTAGGTCTGAGTTAGGTCTAGGATTTGCCCTCATGAGACTCATACTTTCGCACACTTCACATACTCGTTGAACAGATCCTGGGTTATTTTCTGGTTTGGATCACATAGTAATGTGGTACCACACTGAAACAGTCGATTAAACCAGGTTTCGATCAATATTTTTGAGGTTAACGCATGTTAGGTCTAGGTTAGGATCGGGATTTTCACTCAGCAGACTCATACTTTCGCATTCTTCACATACTTGTTGAGCGGATCCTGGGTTTTTTCAGGTTTGGATCACGTAGTAATGTCGGACCACACTGAAACAATCAATTAAACCCGGTCTTGATAAATATTTTAGAGGATAACGCAAGCTAGGTCTGGGTTAGGTCTAGGATTTGCCCTCGTCAGGCTCATACTTTCGCAGTTTTAACATACATGTTGACGTGATCGAGGGTTTTTTCTGTTTTTTGATCACGTAGTAAAGTGGTACCACACTGAAACAGTCCATTAAACCTGGTTTGGATCAATATTTTAGAGGATAACGCATGTTAGGTCTAGGTTAACCCTGGGAATTTCACTCATCGATCTCATACTTTCGCATTCTTCACATACTTGTTGAACGGATCCTGGGTTTTTTCTGGTTTGGTTGACGTAGTAATGTGGTACCACACTGGAACATTCAATTAAACCTGGTCTTGATAAATATTTTAGAGGATAACGCATGTTAGGTTTGTGTTAGGTCTAGGATTTGCCCTCATCTGGCTCATACTTTCGCATATTTCTCATACTTCACGGCTAGATCCTGGGCTATTTCTGGATTGGATCACATAGTAATGTGGTACCACACTGAAACAGTCAATTAAACCTGGTTTCGATCAATATTTTTGAGGATAACGCATGTTAGGTCTAGGTTAGGCCTAGGATTTTCACTCATCAGGCTCATACTTTCGCGTTTTTCACATACTTGTTGAACAGATCCTGGGTTTTTTCCGGTTTGGGTCACGTAGTAATGTGGGACCACACTGAAACAATCAATTAAACCAGGTCATGATAAATATTTTAGAGGATGACGCATGTTAGGTCTGAGTTAGGTCTAGGATTTGCCCTCGTCAGGCTCATACTTTCGCATATTTCTCATACTTCATGGCTAGATCCTGGGCTATTTCTGGATTGGATCACGTAGTAATGTGGTGCCACACTGAAACAGTCAATTAAACCTGGTTTCGTTCAATATTTTAGAGGATAATTCATGTTATGTCTAGGTTAGGTCTGGGATTTGCTCTCATCAGGTTCATTCCTTCGCATACTTCTCATACTTAATGGCTAGATCCTGGGCTTTTTCTGGATTGCATCACGTAGTAATGAAGTACAACACTGAAACAGTCAATTAAACCTGGTTTCCATCAATATTTTAGAGGACAACGCATGTTAGGTCTAGGTAAGGCCTGGGATTTGCCCTCATCAGGGTCATACTTTCGCAGTTTTAACATACATGTTGACCTGATCGAGGGTTCTTAATGCTTTGGATCACTTAGTAAAGTGGTACCACACCGAAACAGTCCATTAAACCTGGTTTGGATCAATATTTTAGAGGATAACGCATGTTAGGTCTAGGTTAGCCCTGGGATTTTCACTCATCAGACTCATACTTTCGCATTCTTCACATACTTGTTGAACGGATCCTGGGTTTTTTCTGGTTTGGTTCACGTAGTAATGTGGTACCACACTGAAACATTCAATTAAACCTGGTCTTGGTAAATATTTTAGAGGATAACGCATGTTAGGTTTGGGTTAGGTCTAGGATTTGTCCTCATCAGGCTCATACATTCGCATATTTCTCATACTTCATGGCTAGATCCTGGGCTGTTTCTGGATTGTATCACGTAGTAATGTGGTACCACGCTGAAACAGTCAATTAAACCTGTTTTCGATCAATATTTTAGAGGATAACGCATGTTAGGTCTAGGTTAGGCCTGGGATTTTCGCTCATCAGACTCACACTTTCGCATTCTTCACATACTTGTTGGACGGATCCTGGGTTTTTTCTGGTTTGGATCACGTAGTAATGTGGGACCACACTGAAACAATCAATTAAACCAGGTCATGATAAATATTTTAGAGGATGACGCATGTTAGGTCTGAGTTAGGTCTAGGATTTGCCCTCGTCAGGCTCATACTTTCGCATATTTCTCATACTTCATGGCTAGATCCTGGGCTATTTCTGGATTGGATCACGTAGTAATGTGGTACCACACTGAAACAGTCAATTAAACCTGGTTTCGATTAATATTTTAGAGGATAACGCAAGTTAGGTCTGGGATAGGTCTGGGATTTGCCCTCATCAGGCTGATACTTTCGCGTTTTTCACATACTTGTTGAACTGATCCTGGGTTTTTTCTGGTGTGGATCACGTAGCAATGTGGTACCACACTGAAACAGTCAATTAAACCTGGTCTTGATAAATATTATAGAGGATAACGCATGTTAGGTCTGGGATAGGTCTAGGATTTGCCCTCATGAGACTCATACTTTCGCACACTTCACATACTCGTTGAACAGATCCTGGGTTATTTTCTGGTTTGGATCACATAGTAATGTGGTACCACACTGAAACAGTCGATTAAACCAGGTTTCGATCAATATTTTTGAGGATAACGCATGTTAGGTCTAGGTTAGGATCGGGATTTTCACTCAGCAGACTCATACTTTCGCATTCTTCACATACTTGTTGAGCGGATCCTGGGTTTTTTCAGGTTTGGATCACGTAGTAATGTCGGACCACACTGAAACAATCAATTAAACCCGGTCTTGATAAATATTTTAGAGGATAACGCAAGCTAGGTCTGGGTTAGGTCTAGGATTTGCCCTCGTCAGGCTCATACTTTCGCAGTTTTAACATACATGTTGACGTGATCGAGGGTTTTTTCTGTTTTTTGATCACGTTGTAAAGTGGTACCACACTGAAACAGTCCATTAAACCTGGTTTGGATCAATATTTTAGAGGATAACGCAAGTTAGGTCTAGGTTAACCCTGGGAATTTCACTCATCGATCTCATACTTTCGCATTCTTCACATACTTGTTGAACGGATCCTGGGTTTTTTCTGGTATGGTTCACGTAGTAATGTGGTACCACACTGGAACATTCAATTAAACCTGGTCTTGATAAATATTTTAGAGGATAACGCATGTTAGGATTGTGTTAGTTCTAGGATTTGCCCTCATCTGGCTCATACTTTCGCATATTTCTCATACTTCACGGCTAGATCCTGGGCTATTTCTGGATTGGTTCACGTAGTAATGTGGTACCACACTGAAACATTCAATTAAACCTGGTCTTGATAAATATTTTAGAGGATACCGCATGTTAGGTTTGGGTTAGGTCTAGGATTTGTCCTCATCAGGCTCATACATTCGCATATTTCTCATACTTCATGGCTAGATCCTGGGCTGTTTCTGGATTGTATCATGTAGTAATGTGGTACCACGCTGAAACAGTCAATTAAACCTGTTTTCGATCAATATTTTAGAGGATAACGCAAGTTAAGTCTGGGATAGGTCTGGGATTTGACCTCATCAGACTCATACTTTCGCAGTTCTAACATACATGTTGACCTGATCGAGTGTTTTTCCTGCTTTGGATCACGTAGTAAAGTGGTACCACACTGAAACAGTCCATTAAACCTGGTTTGGATCAATATTTTAGAGGATAACGCATGTTAGGTCTAGGTTAGGCCTGGGATTTTCACTCATCAGACTCATACTTTCGCATTCTTCACATACTTGTTGAACGGATCCTGGGTTTTTTTCTGGTTTGGATCACGTAGGAATGTGGGACCACACTGAAACAGTCAATTAAACCTGGTTTCCATCAATATCTTAGAGGACAACGCAAGTTAGGTCTGGGATAGGTCTGGGATTTGACCTCATCAGGGTCATACTTTCACAGTTTTAACATGCATGTTGACCTGATCAAGGGTTTTTTCTGCTTTGGATCACGTAGTAAAGTGGTACCACAACTAAAACAGTCAATTAAACCTGGTTTCGATCATTATTTTAGAGGATAACGCAAGTTAGGTCTGGGATAGGTCAGGGATTAGCCCTCATCAGACTCATACTTTCGCATTCTTCACATACTTGTTGAACGGATCCTGGGTTTTTTCTGGTTTGGATCACGTAGTAACGTGGTACCACGCTGAAACAGACAATTAAACCTGGTTTCGATTAATATTTTAGAGGATAACGCAAGTTAGGTCTGGGATAGGTCTGGGATTTGCCCTCATCAGGCTGATACTTTCGCGTTTTTCACATACTTGTTGAACTGATCCTGGGTTTTTTCTGGTTTGGATCACGTAGCAATGTGGTACCACACTGAAACAGTCAATTAAACCTGGTTTCGATCAATATTTTAGAGAATAATTCATGTTAGGTCTAGGTTAGGTCTGGGATTTGCTCTCATCAGGCTCATTCTTTCGCATATTTCCCATACTTGATGGCTAGATCCTGGGCTGTTTCTGGATTGCATCACGT
The DNA here is from genome assembly GCF_051014445.1 of Colletes latitarsis. Lineage (NCBI taxonomy): Eukaryota > Metazoa > Arthropoda > Insecta > Hymenoptera > Colletidae > Colletes > Colletes latitarsis. Next base: position 25,806,695 of record NW_027488365.1, on the reverse strand, counting down.
AGTAATGAAGTACAACACTGAAACAGTCCATTAAACCTGGTTTGGATCAATATTCTAGAGGATAACGCATGTTAGGTCTAGGTTAACCCTGGGAATTTCACTCATCGATCTCATACTTTCGCATTCTTCACATACTTGTGGAACGGATCCTGGGTTTTTTCTGGTTTGGTTCACGTAGTAATGTGGTACCACACTGAAACAATCAATTAAACCAGGTCATGATAAATATTTTAGAGGATGACGCATGTTAGGTCTGAGTTAGGTCTAGGATTTGCCCTCGTCAGGCTCATACTTTCGCATATTTCTCATACTTCATGGCTAGATCCTGGGCTATTTCTGGATTGGATCACGTAGTAATGTGGTACCACACTGAAACAGTCAATTAAACCTGGCTTCGTTCAATATTTTAGAGGATAATTCATGTTATGTCTAGGTTAGGTCTGGGATTTGCTCTCATCAGGTTCATTCTTTCGCATACTTCTCATACTTAATGGCTAGATCCTGGGCTTTTTCTGGATTGCATCACGTAGTAATGAAGTACAACACTGAAACAGTCAATTAAACCTGGTTTCCATCAATATTTTAGAGGACAACGCATGTTAGGTCTAGGTAAGGCCTGGGATTTGCCCTCATCAGGGTCATACTTTCGCAGTTTTAACATACATGTTGACCTGATCGAGGGTTGTTAATGCTTTGGATCACGTAGTAAAGTGGTACCACACCGAAACAGTCAATTAAACCTGGTTTCCATCAATATTTTTGAGGATAACGCATGTTAGGTCTAGGTTAGGCCTGGGATTTTCACTCATCAGACTCATACTTTCGCATTCTTCACATACTTGTTGGACGGATCCTGGGTTTTTTCTGGTTTGGATCACGTAGTAATGTGGGACCACACTGAAACAATCAATTAAACCAGGTCATGATAAATATTTTAGAGGACAACGCATGTTAGGTCTAGGTAAGGCCTGGGATTTGCCCTCATCAGGGTCATACTTCCGCAGTTTTAACATACATGTTGACCTGATCGTGGGTTCTTAATGCTTTGGATCACGTAGTAAAGTGGTACCACACTGAAGCAGTCCATTAAACCTGGTTTGGATCAATATTTTAGAGGATAACGGATGTTAGGTCTAGGTTAGCCCTGGGATTTTCACTCATCAGACTCATACTTTCGCATTCTTCACATACTTGTTGAACGGATCCTGGGTTTTTTCTGGTTTGGTTCACGTAGTAATGTGGTACCACACTGAAACATTCAATTAAACCTGGTCTTGATAAATATTTTAGAGGATAACGCATGTTAGGTTTGGGTTAGGTCTAGGATTTGTCCTCATCAGGCTCATACATTCGCATATTTCTCATACTTCATGGCTAGATCCTGGGCTGTTTCTGGATTGTATCACGTAGTAATGTGGTACCACGCTGAAACAGTCAATTGAACCTGGTTTCGATCAATATTTGAGAGGATAACGCATGTTAGGTCTAGGTTAGGTCTGGGATTCGCCCTCATCAGGCTCATACTTTCGCGTTTTTCACATACTTGTTGAACTGATACTGGGTTTTTTCTGGTTTGGATCACGTAGTAATGTGGTACCACACTGAAACAGTCGATTAAACCCGGTTTCGATCAATATTTTAGAGGATAACGCAAGTTAAGTCTGGGATAGGTCTGGGATTTGACCTCATCAGACTCATACTTTCGCACACTTACAATACTCGTTGAGCAGATCCTGGGTTATTTTCTGGTTTGGATCACATAGTAATGTGGTACAACACTGAAACAGTAGATTAAACCAGGTTTCGATCAATATTTTAGAGAATAATTCATGTTAGGTCTAGGTTAGGCCTGGGATTTTCACTCATCAGACTCATACTTTCGCATTCTTCACATACTTGTTGAACGGATCCTGGGTTTTTTCTGGTTTGGATCACGTAGTAATGTGGGACCACACTGAAATAGTCAATTAAACCTGGTTTCGATCAATATTTTAGAGAATAATTCATGTTAGGTTTAGGTTAGGTCTGGGATTTGCTCTCATCAGGCTCATTCTTTCGCATATTTCCCATACTTGATGGCTAGATCCTGGGCTTTTTCTGGATTGCATCACGTAGTAATGAAGTACAACACTGAAACAGTCAATTAAACCTGGTTTCCATCTATATCTTAGAGGACAACGCAAGTTAGGTCTGGGATAGGTCTGGGATTTGCCCTCATCAGGGTCATACTTTCGCAGTTCTAACATACATGTTGACCTGATCGAGTGTTTCTTCTGCTTTGGATCACGTAGTAAAGTGGTACCACACTGAAACAGTCCATTAAACCTGGTTTGGATCAATATTTTAGAGGATAACGCATGTTAGGTCTAGGTTAGCCCTGGGATTTTCACTCATCAGACTCATACTTTCGCATTCTTCACATACTTGTTGAACGGATCCTGGGTTTTTTCTGGTTTGGATCACGTAGTAATGTGGGACCACAATGAAACAATCAATTAAACCTGGTCATGATAAATATTTTAGAGGATAACGCATGTTAGGTCTGGGTTAGGTCTAGGATTTGCCCTCGTCAGGCTCATACTTTCGGATATTTCTCATACTTCATGGCTAGATCCTGGGCTATTTCTGGATTGGATCACGTGTTAATGTGGTACCACACTGAAACAGTCAATTAAACCTGGTTTTGATCAATACTTTAGAGAATAATTTATGTTTTGTCTAGGTTAGGTCTAGGATTTGCCCTCGTCAGGCTCATACTTTCGCATATTTCTCATACTTCATTGCTAGATCCTGGGCTGTTTCTGGATTGTATCACGTAGTAATGTGGTACCACGCTGAAACAGTCAATTAAACCTGGTTTCGATCAATATTTCAGAGGATAACGCATGTTAGGTCTGGGATAGGTCTAGGATTTGCCCTCGTCAGGCTCATACTTTCGGATATTTCTCATACTTCATGGCTAGATCCTGGGCTATTTCTGGTTTGGATCACGTAGTAATGTGGTACCACACTGAAACAGTCAATTAAACCTGGTTTCAATCAATATTTTAGAGGATAACGCAAGTTAGGTCTGGGATAGGTCTGGGATTTGCCCTCATCAGGGTCATACTTTCGCAGTTTTATCATACATGTTGACGTGATCGAGGGTTTTTTCTGCTTTGGATCACGTAGTAAAGTGGTACCACACTGGAACAGTCCACTAAACCTGGTTTGGATCAATATTTTAGAGGATAACGCATGTTAGGTCTGGTTTAGGCCGGGGATTTGCTCTCGTCAGGCTCATACTTTCGCATGTTTCTCAGACTTCATGGCTAGATCCTGGGCTATTTCTGGATTAGATCACGTAGTAATGTGCTACCACACTGAAACATTCAATTAAAGCAGGTCTTGATAAATATTTTAGAGGAAAACGCATGTTAGGCCTGGGTCAGGTCTAGAATTTGCCCTCATCAGGCTCATACTTTCGCATATTTCTCATACTTCATGGCTAGATCCTGGGCTGTTTCTGGATTGTATCACGTAGTAATGTGGTACCACGCTGAAACAGTTAATTAAACCTGGTTTCGATCAATATTTTAGAGGATAACGCATGTTAGGTCTGGGATAGGTCTAGGATTTGCCCTCATCAGACTCATACTTTCGCACACTTCACATACTCGTTGAACAGATCCTGGGTTATTTTCTGGTTTGGATCACATAGTAATGTGGTACCACACAGAAACAGTCGATTAAACCAGGTTTCGATCAATAATATAGAGCATAACGCAAGTTAGGTCTGGGATAGGTCTGGGATTTGCCCTCATCAGGGTCATACTTTCGCAGTTTTATCATACATGTTGACGTGATCGAGGGTTTTTTCTGCTTTGGATCACGTAGTAAAGTGGTACCACACTGGAACAGTCCACTAAACCTGGTTTGGATCAATATTTTAGAGGATAACGCATGTTAGGTCTGGTTTAGGCCGGGGATTTGCTCTCGTCAGGCTCATACTTTCGCATGTTTCTCAGACTTCATGGCTAGATCCTGGGCTATTTCTGGATTAGATCACGTAGTAATGTGCTACCACACTGAAACATTCAATTAAAGCAGGTCTTGATAAATATTTTAGAGGAAAACGCATGTTAGGCCTGGGTCAGGTCTAGAATTTGCCCTCATCAGGCTCATACTTTCGCATATTTCTCATACTTCATGGCTAGATCCTGGGCTATTTCTGGATTGGATCACGTAGTAATGTGGTGCCACACTGAAACAGTCAATTAAACCTGGTTTCGTTCAATATTTTAGAGGATAATTCATGTTATGTCTAGGTTAGGTCTGGGATTTGCTCTCATCAGGTTCATTCCTTCGCATACTTCTCATACTTAATGGCTAGATCCTGGGCTTTTTCTGGATTGCATCACGTAGTAATGAAGTACAACACTGAAACAGTCAATTAAACCTGGTTTCCATCAATATTTTAGAGGACAACGCATGTTAGGTCTAGGTAAGGCCTGGGATTTGCCCTCATCAGGGTCATACTTTCGCAGTTTTAACATACATGTTGACCTGATCGAGGGTTCTTAATGCTTTGGATCACTTAGTAAAGTGGTACCACACCGAAACAGTCCATTAAACCTGGTTTGGATCAATATTTTAGAGGATAACGCATGTTAGGTCTAGGTTAGCCCTGGGATTTTCACTCATCAGACTCATACTTTCGCATTCTTCACATACTTGTTGAACGGATCCTGGGTTTTTTCTGGTTTGGTTCACGTAGTAATGTGGTACCACACTGAAACATTCAATTAAACCTGGTCTTGGTAAATATTTTAGAGGATAACGCATGTTAGGTTTGGGTTAGGTCTAGGATTTGTCCTCATCAGGCTCATACATTCGCATATTTCTCATACTTCATGGCTAGATCCTGGGCTGTTTCTGGATTGTATCACGTAGTAATGTGGTACCACGCTGAAACAGTCAATTAAACCTGTTTTCGATCAATATTTTAGAGGATAACGCATGTTAGGTCTAGGTTAGGCCTGGGATTTTCGCTCATCAGACTCACACTTTCGCATTCTTCACATACTTGTTGGACGGATCCTGGGTTTTTTCTGGTTTGGATCACGTAGTAATGTGGGACCACACTGAAACAATCAATTAAACCAGGTCATGATAAATATTTTAGAGGATGACGCATGTTAGGTCTGAGTTAGGTCTAGGATTTGCCCTCGTCAGGCTCATACTTTCGCATATTTCTCATACTTCATGGCTAGATCCTGGGCTATTTCTGGATTGGATCACGTAGTAATGTGGTACCACACTGAAACAGTCAATTAAACCTGGTTTCGATTAATATTTTAGAGGATAACGCAAGTTAGGTCTGGGATAGGTCTGGGATTTGCCCTCATCAGGCTGATACTTTCGCGTTTTTCACATACTTGTTGAACTGATCCTGGGTTTTTTCTGGTGTGGATCACGTAGCAATGTGGTACCACACTGAAACAGTCAATTAAACCTGGTCTTGATAAATATTATAGAGGATAACGCATGTTAGGTCTGGGATAGGTCTAGGATTTGCCCTCATGAGACTCATACTTTCGCACACTTCACATACTCGTTGAACAGATCCTGGGTTATTTTCTGGTTTGGATCACATAGTAATGTGGTACCACACTGAAACAGTCGATTAAACCAGGTTTCGATCAATATTTTTGAGGATAACGCATGTTAGGTCTAGGTTAGGATCGGGATTTTCACTCAGCAGACTCATACTTTCGCATTCTTCACATACTTGTTGAGCGGATCCTGGGTTTTTTCAGGTTTGGATCACGTAGTAATGTCGGACCACACTGAAACAATCAATTAAACCCGGTCTTGATAAATATTTTAGAGGATAACGCAAGCTAGGTCTGGGTTAGGTCTAGGATTTGCCCTCGTCAGGCTCATACTTTCGCAGTTTTAACATACATGTTGACGTGATCGAGGGTTTTTTCTGTTTTTTGATCACGTTGTAAAGTGGTACCACACTGAAACAGTCCATTAAACCTGGTTTGGATCAATATTTTAGAGGATAACGCAAGTTAGGTCTAGGTTAACCCTGGGAATTTCACTCATCGATCTCATACTTTCGCATTCTTCACATACTTGTTGAACGGATCCTGGGTTTTTTCTGGTATGGTTCACGTAGTAATGTGGTACCACACTGGAACATTCAATTAAACCTGGTCTTGATAAATATTTTAGAGGATAACGCATGTTAGGATTGTGTTAGTTCTAGGATTTGCCCTCATCTGGCTCATACTTTCGCATATTTCTCATACTTCACGGCTAGATCCTGGGCTATTTCTGGATTGGTTCACGTAGTAATGTGGTACCACACTGAAACATTCAATTAAACCTGGTCTTGATAAATATTTTAGAGGATACCGCATGTTAGGTTTGGGTTAGGTCTAGGATTTGTCCTCATCAGGCTCATACATTCGCATATTTCTCATACTTCATGGCTAGATCCTGGGCTGTTTCTGGATTGTATCATGTAGTAATGTGGTACCACGCTGAAACAGTCAATTAAACCTGTTTTCGATCAATATTTTAGAGGATAACGCAAGTTAAGTCTGGGATAGGTCTGGGATTTGACCTCATCAGACTCATACTTTCGCAGTTCTAACATACATGTTGACCTGATCGAGTGTTTTTCCTGCTTTGGATCACGTAGTAAAGTGGTACCACACTGAAACAGTCCATTAAACCTGGTTTGGATCAATATTTTAGAGAATAACGCATGTTAGGTCTAGGTTAGGCCTGGGATTTTCACTCATCAGACTCATACTTTCGCATTCTTCACATACTTGTTGAACGGATCCTGGGTTTTTTTCTGGTTTGGATCACGTAGGAATGTGGGACCACACTGAAACAGTCAATTAAACCTGGTTTCCATCAATATCTTAGAGGACAACGCAAGTTAGGTCTGGGATAGGTCTGGGATTTGACCTCATCAGGGTCATACTTTCACAGTTTTAACATGCATGTTGACCTGATCAAGGGTTTTTTCTGCTTTGGATCACGTAGTAAAGTGGTACCACAACTAAAACAGTCAATTAAACCTGGTTTCGATCATTATTTTAGAGGATAACGCAAGTTAGGTCTGGGATAGGTCAGGGATTAGCCCTCATCAGACTCATACTTTCGCATTCTTCACATACTTGTTGAACGGATCCTGGGTTTTTTCTGGTTTGGATCACGTAGTAACGTGGTACCACGCTGAAACAGACAATTAAACCTGGTTTCGATTAATATTTTAGAGGATAACGCAAGTTAGGTCTGGGATAGGTCTGGGATTTGCCCTCATCAGGCTGATACTTTCGCGTTTTTCACATACTTGTTGAACTGATCCTGGGTTTTTTCTGGTTTGGATCACGTAGCAATGTGGTACCACACTGAAACAGTCAATTAAACCTGGTTTCGATCAATATTTTAGAGAATAATTCATGTTAGGTCTAGGTTAGGTCTGGGATTTGCTCTCATCAGGCTCATTCTTTCGCATATTTCCCATACTTGATGGCTAGATCCTGGGCTGTTTCTGGATTGCATCACGTAGTAATGAAGTACAACACTGAAACAGTCCATTAAACCTGGTTTGGATCAATATTCTAGAGGATAACGCATGTTAGGTCTAGGTTAACCCTGGGAATTTCACTCATCGATCTCATACTTTCGCATTCTTCACATACTTGTGGAACGGATCCTGGGTTTTTTCTGGTTTGGTTCACGTAGTAATGTGGTACCACACTGAAACAATCAATTAAACCAGGTCATGATAAATATTTTAGAGGATGACGCATGTTAGGTCTGAGTTAGGTCTAGGATTTGCCCTCGTCAGGCTCATACTTTCGCATATTTCTCATACTTCATGGCTAGATCCTGGGCTATTTCTGGATTGGATCACGTAGTAATGTGGTACCACACTGAAACAGTCAATTAAACCTGGCTTCGTTCAATATTTTAGAGGATAATTCATGTTATGTCTAGGTTAGGTCTGGGATTTGCTCTCATCAGGTTCATTCTTTCGCATACTTCTCATACTTAATGGCTAGATCCTGGGCTTTTTCTGGATTGCATCACGTAGTAATGAAGTACAACACTGAAACAGTCAATTAAACCTGGTTTCCATCAATATTTTAGAGGACAACGCATGTTAGGTCTAGGTAAGGCCTGGGATTTGCCCTCATCAGGGTCATACTTTCGCAGTTTTAACATACATGTTGACCTGATCGAGGGTTGTTAATGCTTTGGATCACGTAGTAAAGTGGTACCACACCGAAACAGTCAATTAAACCTGGTTTCCATCAATATTTTTGAGGATAACGCATGTTAGGTCTAGGTTAGGCCTGGGATTTTCACTCATCAGACTCATACTTTCGCATTCTTCACATACTTGTTGGACGGATCCTGGGTTTTTTCTGGTTTGGATCACGTAGTAATGTGGGACCACACTGAAACAATCAATTAAACCAGGTCATGATAAATATTTTAGAGGACAACGCATGTTAGGTCTAGGTAAGGCCTGGGATTTGCCCTCATCAGGGTCATACTTCCGCAGTTTTAACATACATGTTGACCTGATCGTGGGTTCTTAATGCTTTGGATCACGTAGTAAAGTGGTACCACACTGAAGCAGTCCATTAAACCTGGTTTGGATCAATATTTTAGAGGATAACGGATGTTAGGTCTAGGTTAGCCCTGGGATTTTCACTCATCAGACTCATACTTTCGCATTCTTCACATACTTGTTGAACGGATCCTGGGTTTTTTCTGGTTTGGTTCACGTAGTAATGTGGTACCACACTGAAACATTCAATTAAACCTGGTCTTGATAAATATTTTAGAGGATAACGCATGTTAGGTTTGGGTTAGGTCTAGGATTTGTCCTCATCAGGCTCATACATTCGCATATTTCTCATACTTCATGGCTAGATCCTGGGCTGTTTCTGGATTGTATCACGTAGTAATGTGGTACCACGCTGAAACAGTCAATTGAACCTGGTTTCGATCAATATTTGGGAGGATAACGCATGTTAGGTCTAGGTTAGGTCTGGGATTCGCCCTCATCAGGCTCATACTTTCGCGTTTTTCACATACTTGTTGAACTGATACTGGGTTTTTTCTGGTTTGGATCACGTAGTAATGTGGTACCACACTGAAACAGTCGATTAAACCCGGTTTCGATCAATATTTTAGAGGATAACGCAAGTTAAGTCTGGGATAGGTCTGGGATTTGACCTCATCAGCCTCATACTTTCGCACACTTACAATACTCGTTGAGCAGATCCTGGGTTATTTTCTGGTTTGGATCACATAGTAATGTGGTACAACACTGAAACAGTAGATTAAACCAGGTTTCGATCAATATTTTAGAGAATAATTCATGTTAGGTCTAGGTTAGGCCTGGGATTTTCACTCATCAGACTCATACTTTCGCATTCTTCACATACTTGTTGAACGGATCCTGGGTTTTTTCTGGTTTGGATCACGTAGTAATGTGGGACCACACTGAAATAGTCAATTAAACCTGGTTTCGATCAATATTTTAGAGAATAATTCATGTTAGGTTTAGGTTAGGTCTGGGATTTGCTCTCATCAGGCTCATTCTTTCGCATATTTCCCATACTTGATGGCTAGATCCTGGGCTTTTTCTGGATTGCATCACGTAGTAATGAAGTACAACACTGAAACAGTCAATTAAACCTGGTTTCCATCTATATCTTAGAGGACAACGCAAGTTAGGTCTGGGATAGGTCTGGGATTTGCCCTCATCAGGGTCATACTTTCGCAGTTCTAACATACATGTTGACCTGATCGAGTGTTTCTTCTGCTTTGGATCACGTAGTAAAGTGGTACCACACTGAAACAGTCCATTAAACCTGGTTTGGATCAATATTTTAGAGGATAACGCATGTTAGGTCTAGGTTAGCCCTGGGATTTTCACTCATCAGACTCATACTTTCGCATTCTTCACATACTTGTTGAACGGATCCTGGGTTTTTTCTGGTTTGGATCACGTAGTAATGTGGGACCACAATGAAACAATCAATTAAACCTGGTCATGATAAATATTTTAGAGGATAACGCATGTTAGGTCTGGGTTAGGTCTAGGATTTGCCCTCGTCAGGCTCATACTTTCGGATATTTCTCATACTTCATGGCTAGATCCTGGGCTATTTCTGGATTGGATCACGTGTTAATGTGGTACCACACTGAAACAGTCAATTAAACCTGGTTTTGATCAATACTTTAGAGAATAATTTATGTTTTGTCTAGGTTAGGTCTAGGATTTGCCCTCGTCAGGCTCATACTTTCGCATATTTCTCATACTTCATTGCTAGATCCTGGGCTGTTTCTGGATTGTATCACGTAGTAATGTGGTACCACGCTGAAACAGTCAATTAAACCTGGTTTCGATCAATATTTCAGAGGATAACGCATGTTAGGTCTGGGATAGGTCTAGGATTTGCCCTCGTCAGGCTCATACTTTCGGATATTTCTCATACTTCATGGCTAGATCCTGGGCTATTTCTGGTTTGGATCTCGTAGTAATGTGGTACCACACTGAAACAGTCAATTAAACCTGGTTTCAATCAATATTTTAGAGGATAACGCAAGTTAGGTCTGGGATAGGTCTGGGATTTGCCCTCATCAGGGTCATACTTTCGCAGTTTTATCATACATGTTGACGTGATCGAGGGTTTTTTCTGCTTTGGATCACGTAGTAAAGTGGTACCACACTGGAACAGTCCACTAAACCTGGTTTGGATCAATATTTTAGAGGATAACGCATGTTAGGTCTGGTTTAGGCCGGGGATTTGCTCTCGTCAGGCTCATACTTTCGCATGTTTCTCAGACTTCATGGCTAGATCCTGGGCTATTTCTGGATTAGATCACGTAGTAATGTGCTACCACACTGAAACATTCAATTAAAGCAGGTCTTGATAAATATTTTAGAGGAAAACGCATGTTAGGCCTGGGTCAGGTCTAGAATTTGCCCTCATCAGGCTCATACTTTCGCATATTTCTCATACTTCATGGCTAGATCCTGGGCTGTTTCTGGATTGTATCACGTAGTAATGTGGTACCACGCTGAAACAGTTAATTAAACCTGGTTTCGATCAATATTTTAGAGGATAACGCATGTTAGGTCTGGGATAGGTCTAGGATTTGCCCTCATCAGACTCATACTTTCGCACACTTCACATACTCGTTGAACAGATCCTGGGTTATTTTCTGGTTTGGATCACATAGTAATGTGGTACCACACAGAAACAGTCGATTAAACCAGGTTTCGATCAATAATATAGAGCATAACGCAAGTTAGGTCTGGGATAGGTCTGGGATTTGCCCTCATCAGGCTCATACTTTCGCGTTTTTCACTTACTTGTTGAACTGATCCTGGGTTTTTTCTGGTTTGGATCACGTAGCAATGTGGTGCCACACTGAAACAGTCAATTAAACCTGGTCTTGATAAATATTTTAGAGGATAACGCATGTTAGGTCTGGGATAGGTCTAGGATTTGCCCTCATCAGACTCATACTTTCGCACACTTCACATACTCGTTGAACGGATCCTGGGTTTTTTCTGGTTTGGATCACGTAGTAAAGTGGTACCACAACTAAAACAGTCAATTAAACCTGGTTTCGATCATTATTTTAGAGGATAACGCAAGTTAGGTCTGGGATAGGTCTGGGATTAGCCTTCATCAGACTCATACTTTCGCATTCTTCACATACTTGTTGAACGGATCCTGGGTTTTTTCTGGTTTGGATCACGTAGTAATGTGGGACCACACTGAAACAATCAATTAAACCTGGTCATGATAAATATTTTAGAGGATAACGCATGTTAGTTCTGGGTTAGGTCTAGGATTTGCCCTCGTCAGGCTCATACTTTCGCATATTTCTCATACTTCATGGCTAGATCCTGGGCTATTTCTGGATTGGATCACGTAGTAATGTGGTACCACACTGAAACAGTCAATTAAACCTGGCTTCGTTCAATATTTTAGAGGATAATTCATGTTATGTCTAGGTTAGGTCTGGGATTTGCTCTCATCAGGTTCATTCTTTCGCATACTTCTCATACTTAATGGCTAGATCCTGGGCTTTTTCTGGATTGCATCACGTAGTAATGAAGTACAACACTGAAACAGTCAATTAAACCTGGTTTCCATCAATATTTTAGAGGACAACGCATGTTAGGTCTAGGTAAGGCCTGGGATTTGCCCTCATCAGGGTCATACTTTCGCAGTTTTAACATACATGTTGACCTGATCGAGGGTTGTTAATGCTTTGGATCACGTAGTAAAGTGGTACCACACCGAAACAGTCCATTAAACCTGGTTTGGATCAATATTTTAGAGGATAACGGATGTTAGGTCTAGGTTAGCCCTGGGATTTTCACTCATCAGACTCATACTTTCGCACACTTCACATACTCGTTGAACGGATCCTGGGTTTTTTCTGGTTTGGATCACGTAGTAAAGTGGTACCACAACTAAAACAGTCAATTAAACCTGTTTTCGATCAATATTTTAGAGGATAACGCAAGTTATGTCGTGGATAGGACTGGCATTTGACCTCATCAGACTCATACTTTCGCACACTTACAATACTCGTTGAGCAGATCCTGGGCTATTTCTGGATTGGATCACGTAGTAATGAAGTACAACACTGAAACAGTCAATTAAACCTGGTTTCCATCAATATTTTTGAGGATAACGCATGTTAGGTCTAGGTTAGGCCTGGGATTTTCACTCATCAGACTCATACTTTCGCATTCTTCACATACTTGTTGGACGGATCCTGGGTTTTTTCTGGTTTGGATCACGTAGTAATGTGGGACCACACTGAAACAATCAATTAAACCAGGTCATGATAAATATTTTAGAGGACAACGCATGTTAGGTCTAGGTAAGGCCTGGGATTTGCCCTCATCAGGGTCATACTTCCGCAGTTTTAACATACATGTTGACCTGATCGTGGGTTCTTAATGCTTTGGATCACGTAGTAAAGTGGTACCACACTGAAGCAGTCCATTAAACCTGGTTTGGATCAATATTTTAGAGGGTAACGGATGTTAGGTCTAGGTTAGCCCTGGGATTTTCACTCATCAGACTCATACTTTCGCATTCTTCACATACTTGTTGAACGGATCCTGGGTTTTTTCTGGTTTGGTTCACGTAGTAATGTGGTACCACACTGAAACATTCAATTAAACCTGGTCTTGATAAATATTTTAGAGGATAACGCATGTTAGGTTTGGGTTAGGTCTAGGATTTGTCCTCATCAGGCTCATACATTCGCATATTTCTCATACTTCATGGCTAGATCCTGGGCTGTTTCTGGATTGTATCACGTAGTAATGTGGTACCACGCTGAAACAGTCAATTAAACCTGGTTTCGATCAATATTTGAGAGGATAACGCATGTTAGGTCTGGGTTAGGTCTGGGATTCGCCCTCATCAGGCTCATACTTTCGCGTTTTTCACATACTTGTTGAACTGATACTGGGTTTTTTCTGGTTTGGATCACGTAGTAATGTGGTACCACACTGAAACAGTCGATTAAACCCGGTTTCGATCAATATTTTAGAGGATAACGCAAGTTAAGTCTGGGATAGGTCTGGGATTTGACCTCATCAGACTCATACTTTCGCACACTTACAATACTCGTTGAGCAGATCCTGGGTTATTTTCTGGTTTGGATCACATAGTAATGTGGTACAACACTGAAACAGTAGATTAAACCAGGTTTCGATCAATATTTTAGAGAATAATTCATGTTAGGTCTAGGTTAGGCCTGGGATTTTCACTCATCAGACTCATACTTTCGCATTCTTCACATACTTGTTGAACGGATCCTGGGTTTTTTCTGGTTTGGATCACGTAGTAATGTGGGACCACACTGAAATAGTCAATTAAACCTGGTTTCGATCAATATTTTAGAGAATAATTCATGTTAGGTTGAGGTTAGGTCTGGGATTTGCTCTCATCAGGCTCATTCTTTCGCATATTTCCCATACTTGATGGCTAGATCCTGGGCTTTTTCTGGATTGCATCACGTAGTAATGAAGTACAACACTGAAACAGTCAATTAAACCTGGTTTCCATCTATATCTTAGAGGACAACGCAAGTTAGGTCTGGGATAGGTCTGGGATTTGCCCTCATCAGGGTCATACTTTCGCAGTTCTAACATACATGTTGACCTGATCGAGTGTTTCTTCTGCTTTGGATCACGTAGTAAAGTGGTACCACACTGAAACAGTCCATTAAACCTGGTTTGGATCAATATTTTAGAGGATAACGCATGTTAGGTCTAGGTTAGCCCTGGGATTTTCACTCATCAGACTCATACTTTCGCATTCTTCACATACTTGTTGAACGGATCCTGGGTTTTTTCTGGTTTGGATCACGTAGTAATGTGGGACCACAATGAAACAATCAATTAAACCTGGTCATGATAAATATTTTAGAGGATAACGCATGTTAGGTCTGGGTTAGGTCTAGGATTTGCCCTCGTCAGGCTCATACTTTCGGATATTTCTCATACTTCATGGCTAGATCCTGGGCTATTTCTGGATTGGATCACGTGTTAATGTGGTACCACACTGAAACAGTCAATTAAACCTGGTTTTGATCAATACTTTAGAGAATAATTTATGTTTTGTCTAGGTTAGGTCTAGGATTTGCCCTCGTCAGGCTCATACTTTCGCATATTTCTCATACTTCATTGCTAGATCCTGGGCTGTTTCTGGATTGTATCACGTAGTAATGTGGTACCACGCTGAAACAGTCAATTAAACCTGGTTTCGATCAATATTTCAGAGGATAACGCATGTTAGGTCTGGGATAGGTCTAGGATTTGCCCTCGTCAGGCTCATACTTTCGGATATTTCTCATACTTCATGGCTAGATCCTGGGCTATTTCTGGTTTGGATCACGTAGTAATGTGGTACCACACTGAAACAGTCAATTAAACCTGGTTTCAATCAATATTTTAGAGGATAACGCAAGTTAGGTCTGGGATAGGTCTGGGATTTGCCCTCATCAGGGTCATACTTTCGCACACTTCACATACTCGTTGAACGGATCCTGGGTTTTTTCTGGTTTGGATCACGTAGTAAAGTGGTACCACAACTAAAACAGTCAATTAAACCTGGTTTCGATCATTATTTTAGAGGATAACGCAAGTTAGGTCTGGGATAGGTCTGGGATTAGCCCTCATCAGACTCATACTTTCGCATTCTTCACATACTTGTTGAACGGATCCTGGGTTTTTTCTGGTTTGGATCACGTAGTAATGTGGGACCACACTGAAACAATCAATTAAACCTGGTCATGATAAATATTTTAGAGGATAACGCATGTTAGTTCTGGGTTAGGTCTAGGATTTGCCCTCGTCAGGCTCATACTTTCGCATATTTCTCATACTTCATGGCTAGATCCTGGGCTATTTCTGGATTGGATCACGTAGTAATGTGGTACCACACTGAAACAGCCAATTAAACCTGGTTTTCATCAATATTTTAGAGAATAATTCATGTTATGTCTAGGTTAGGTCTGGGATTTGCTCTCATCAGGCTCATTCTTTCGCATATTTCTCATACTTGATGGCTAGATCCTGGGCTTTTTCTGGATCGCATCACGTAGTAATGAAGTACAACAATGAAACAGTCAATTAAACCTAGTTTCCATCAATATTTTAGAGGATAATGCATGTTAGGTCTAGGTTAGCCTTGGGATTTTCACTCATCAGACTCATACTTTCGCATTCTTCACATACTTGTTGAACGGATCCTGGGTTTTTTCTGGTTTGGATCACGTAGTAATGTGGTACCACACTGAAACATTCAATTAAACCTGGTCTTGATAAATATTTTGGAGGATAACGCATGTTAGGTTTGGGTTAGGTCTAGGATTTGTCCTCATCAGGCTCATACATTCGCATATTTCTCATACTTCATGGCTAGATCCTGGGCTGTTTCTGGATTGTATCACGTAGTAATGTGGTACCACGCTGAAACAGTCAATTAAACCTGGTTTCGATCAATATTTCAGAGGATAACGCAAGTTAGGTCTGGGATAGGTCAGGGATTCGCCCTCATCAGGCTCATACTTTCGCGTTTTTCACATACTTGTTGAACTGATCCTGGGTTTTTTCTGGTTTGGATCACGTAGTAATGTGGTACCACACTGAAACAGTCGATTAAACCCGGTTTCGATCAATATTTTACAGGATAACGCAAGTTAAGTCTGGGATAGGTCTGGGATTTTCACTCATCAGACTCATACTTTCGCATTCTTCACATACTTGTTGGACGGATCCTGGGTTTTTTCTGGTTTGGATCACGTAGTAATGTGGGACCACACTGAAACAATCAATTAAACCAGGTCATGATAAGTATTTTAGAGGATGACGCATGTTAGGTCTGAGTTAGGTCTAGGATTTGCCCTCGTCAGGCTCATACTTTCGCATATTTCTCATACTTCATGGCTAGATCCTGGGCTATTTCTGGATTGGATCACGTAGTAATGAAGTACAACACTGAAACAGTCAATTAAACCTGGTTTCCATCAATATTTTTGAGGATAACGCATGTTAGGTCTAGGTTAGGCCTGGGATTTTCACTCATCAGACTCATACTTTCGCATTCTTCACATACTTGTTGGACGGATCCTGGGTTTTTTCTGGTTTGGATCACGTAGTAATGTGGGACCACACTGAAACAATCAATTAAACCAGGTCATGATAAATATTTTAGAGGACAACGCAAGTTAGCTCTAGGTAAGGCCTGGGATTTGCCCTCATCAGGGTCATACTTTCGCAGTTTTAACATACATGTTGACCTGATCGAGGGTTCTTAATGCTTTGGATCACGTAGTAAAGTGGTACCACACTGAAACAGTCCATTAAACCTGGTTTGGATCAATATTTTAGAGGATAACGCATGTTAGGTCTAGGTTAGCCCTGGGATTTTCACTCATCAGACTCATACTTTCGCATTCTTCACATACTTGTTGAACGGATCCTGGGTTTTTTCTGGTTTGGTTCACGTAGTAATGTGGTACCACACTGAAACATTCAATTAAACCTGGTCTTGATAAATATTTTAGAGGATAACGCATGTTAGGTTTGGGTTAGGTCTAGGATTTGTCCTCATCAGGCTCATACATTCGCATATTTCTCATACTTCATGGCTAGATCCTGGGCTTTTTCTGGATTGCATCACGTAGTAATGAAGCACAACACTGAAACAGTCAATTAAACCTGGTTTCCATATATATCTTAGAGGACAACGCAAGTTAGGTCTGGGATAGGTCTGGGATTTGCCCTCATCAGGGTCATACTTTCGCAGTTCTAACATACATGTTGACCTGATCGAGTGTTTTTTCTGCTTTGGATCACGTAGTAAAGTGGTACCACACTGAAACAGTCCATTAAACCTGGTTTGGATCAATATTTTAGAGGATAACGCATGTTAGGTCTAGGTTAGCCCTGGGATTTTCACTCATCAGACTCATACTTTCGCATTCTTCACATACTTGTTGAACGGATCCTGGGTTTTTTCTGGTTTGGATCACGTAGTAATGTGGGACCACAATGAAACAATCAATTAAACCTGGTCATGATAAATATTTTAGAGGATAACGCATGTTAGGTCTGGGTTAGGTCTAGGATTTGCACTCGTCAGGCTCATACTTTCGCATATTTCTCATACTTCATGGCTAGATCCTGGGCTATTTCTGGATTGGATCACGTAGTAATGTGGTACCACACTGAAACAGTCAATTAAACATGGTTTTGATCAATACTTTAGAGAATAATTCATGTTATGTCTAGGTTAGGTCTAGGATTTGCCCTCGTCAGGCTCATACTTTCGCATATTTCTCATACTTCATTGCTAGATCCTGGGCTATTTCTGGATTGGATCACGTAGTAATGTGGTACCACACTGAAACAGTCAATTAAACCTGGTTTCAATCAATATTTTAGAGGATAACGCAAGTTAGGTCTGGGATAGGTCTGGGATTTGCCCACATCAGGGTCATACTTTCGCAGTTTTATCATACATGTTGACGTGATCGAGGGTTTTTTCTGCTTTGGATCACGTAGTAAAGTGGTACCACACTGGAACAGTCCACTAAACCTGGTTTGGATCAATATTTTAGAGGATAACGCATGTTCGGTCTGGTTTAGGCCGGGGATTTGCCCTCGTCAGGCTCATACTTTCGCATATTTCTCAGACTTCATGGCTAGATCCTGGACTATTTCTGGATTAGATCACGTAGTAATGTGCTACCACACTGAATCATTCAATTAAAGCAGGTCTTGATAAATATTTTAGCGGAAAACGCATGTTAGGCCTGGGTCAGGTCTAGAATTTGCCCTCATCAGGCTCATACTTTCGCATATTTCTGATACTTCATGGCTAGATCCTGGGCTGTTTCTGGATTGTATCACGTAGTAATGTGGTACCACGCTGAAACAGTCAATTAAACCTGGTTTCGATCAGTATTTTAGAGGATAACGCATGTTAGGTCTGGGATAGGTCTAGGATATGCCCTCATCAGACTCATACTTTCGCACACTTCACATACTCGTTGAACAGATCCTGGGTTATTTTCTGGTTTGGATCACATAGTAATGTGGTACCACACTGAAACAGTCGATTAAACCAGATTTCGATCAATAATTTAGAGCATAGCGCAAGTTAGGTCTGGGATAGGTCTGGGATTTGCCCTCATCAGGCTCATACTTTCGCGTTTTTCACTAACTTGTTGAACTGATCCTGGGTTTTTTCTGGTTTGGATCACGTAGCAATGTGGTACCACACTGAAACAGTCAATTAAACCTGGTCTTGATAAATATTTTAGAGGATAACGCATGTTAGGTCTGGGATAGGTCTAGGATTTGCCCTCATCAGACTCATACTTTCGCACACTTCACATACTCGTTGAACAGATCCTGGGTTATTTTCTGGTTTGGATCACATAGTAATGTGGTACCACACTGAAACAGTCGATTAAACCAGATTTCGATCAATATTTTTGAGGATAACGCATGTTAGGTCTAGGTTAGGCCGGGGATTTTCACTCATCAGACTCATACTTTCGCATTCTTCCCATACTTGTTGAACGGATCCTGGGTTTTTTCTGGTTTGGATCACGTAGTAAAGTGGTACCACAACTAAAACAGTCAATTAAACCTGGTTTCGATCATTATTTTAGAGGATAACGCAAGTTAGGTCTGGGATAGGTCTGGGATTAGCCCTCATCAGACTCATACTTTCGCATTCTTCACATACTTGTTGAACGGATCCTGGGTTTTTTTCTGGTTTGGATCACGTAGTAATGTGGGACCACACTGAAACAATCAATTAAACCTGGTCATGATAAATATATTAGAGGATAACGCATGTTAGTTCTGGGTTAGGTCTAGGATTTGCCCTCGTCAGGCTCATACTTTCGCATATTTCTCATACTTCATGGCTAGATCCTGGGCTATTTCTGGATTGGATCACGTAGTAATGTGGTACCACACTGAAACAGCCAATTAAACCTGGTTTTCATCAATATTTTAGAGAATAATTCATGTTATGTCTAGGTTAGGTCTGGGATTTGCTCTCATCAGGCTCATTCTTTCGCATATTTCTCATACTTGATGGCTAGATCCTGGGCTTTTTCTGGATCGCATCACGTAGTAATGAAGTACTACACTGAAACAGTCAATTAAACCTAGTTTCCATCAATATTTTAGAGGACAACGCATGTTATGTCTAGGTAAGGCCTGGGATTTGCCCTCATCAGGGTCATACTTTCGCAGTTTTAACATACATGTTGACGTGATCGAGGGTTCTTAATGCTTTGGATCACGTAGTAAAGTGGTACCACGCTGAAACAGTCAATTAAACCTGGTTTCGATCAATATTTCAGAGGATAACGCAAGTTAGGTCTGGGATAGGTCAGGGATTCGCCCTCATCAGGCTCATACTTTCGCGTTTTTCACATACTTGTTGAACTGATCCTGGGTTTTTTCTGGTTTGGATCACGTAGTAATGTGGTACCACACTGAAACAGTCGATTAAACCCGGTTTCGATCAATATTTTAGAGGATAACGCAAGTTAAGTCTGGGATAGGTCTGGGATTTTCACTCATCAGACTCATACTTTCGCATTCTTCACATACTTGTTGGACGGATCCTGGGTTTTTTCTGGTTTGGATCACGTAGTAATGTGGGACCACACTGAAACAATCAATTAAACCAGGTCATGATAAGTATTTTAGAGGATGACGCATGTTAGGTCTGAGTTAGGTCTAGGATTTGCCCTCGTCAGGCTCATACTTTCGCATATTTCTCATACTTCATGGCTAGATCCTGGGCTATTTCTGGATTGGATCACGTAGTAATGAAGTACAACACTGAAACAGTCAATTAAACCTGGTTTCCATCAATATTTTTGAGGATAACGCATGTTAGGTCTAGGTTAGGCCTGGGATTTTCACTCATCAGACTCATACTTTCGCATTCTTCACATACTTGTTGGACGGATCCTGGGTTTTTTCTGGTTTGGATCACGTAGTAATGTGGGACCACACTGAAACAATCAATTAAACCAGGTCATGATAAGTATTTTAGAGGATGACGCATGTTAGGTCTGAGTTAGGTCTAGGATTTGCCCTCGTCAGGCTCATACTTTCGCATATTTCTCATACTTCATGGCTAGATCCTGGGCTATTTCTGGATTGGATCACGTAGTAATGAAGTACAACACTGAAACAGTCAATTAAACCTGGTTTCCATCAATATTTTTGAGGATAACGCATGTTAGGTCTAGGTTAGGCCTGGGATTTTCACTCATCAGACTCATACTTTCGCATTCTTCACATAGTTGTTGGACGGATCCTGGGTTTTTTCTGGTTTGGATCACGTAGTAATGTGGGACCACACTGAAACATTCAATTAAACCTGGTCTTGATAAATATTTTAAAGGATAACGCATGTTAGGTTTGGGTTAGGTCTAGGATTTGTCCTCATCAGGCTCATACATTCGCATATTTCTCATACTTCATGGCTAGATCCTGGGCTGTTTCTGGATTGTATCACGTAGTAATGTGGTACCACGCTGAAACAGTCAATTAAACCTGGTTTCGATCAATATTTTAGAGGATAACGCAAGTTAGGTCTGGGTTAGGTCTGGGATTCGCCCTCATCAGGCTCATACTTTCGCGTTTTTCACATACTTGTTGAACTGATCCTGGGTTTTTTCTGGTTTGGATCACGTAGTAATGTGGTACCACACTGAAACAGTCAATTAAACATGGTTTTGATCAATGCATTAGAGAATAATTCATGTTATGTCTAGGTTAGGTCTAGGATTTGCCCTCGTCAGGCTCATACTTTCGCATATTTCTCATACTTCATTGCTAGATCCTGGGCTATTTCTGGATTGGATCACGTAGTAATGTGGTACCACACTGAAACAGTCAATTAAACCTGGTTTCAATCAATATTTTAGAGGATAACGCAAGTTAGGTCTGGGATAGGTCTGGGATTTGCCCACATCAGGGTCATACTTTCGCATTCTTCCCATACTTGTTGAACGGATCCTGGGTTTTTTCTGGTTTGGATCACGTAGTAATGTGGGACCACACTGAAACAATCAATTAAACCTGGTCATGATAAATATATTAGAGGATAACGCATGTTAGTTCTGGGTTAGGTCTAGGATTTGCCCTCATCAGGCTCATTCTTTCGCATATTTCTCATACTTGATGGCTAGATCCTGGGCTTTTTCTGGATCGCATCACGTAGTAATGAAGTACTACACTGAAACAGTCAATTAAACCTAGTTTCCATCAATATTTTAGAGGACAACGCATGTTATGTCTAGGTAAGGCCTGGGATTTGCCCTCATCAGGGTCATACTTTCGCAGTTTTAACATACATGTTGACGTGATCGAGGGTTCTTAATGCTTTGGATCACGTAGTAAAGTGGTACCACGCTGAAACAGTCAATTAAACCTGGTTTCGATCAATATTTCAGAGGATAACGCAAGTTAGGTCTGGGATAGGTCAGGGATTCGCCCTCATCAGGCTCATACTTTCGCGTTTTTCACATACTTGTTGAACTGATCCTGGGGTTTTTCTGGTTTGGATCACGTAGTAATGTGGTACCACACTGAAACAGTCGATTAAACCCGGTTTCGATCAATATTTTAGAGGATAACGCAAGTTAAGTCTGGGATAGGTCTGGGATTTTCACTCATCAGACTCATACTTTCGCATTCTTCACATACTTGTTGGACGGATCCTGGGTTTTTTCTGGTTTGGATCACGTAGTAATGTGGGACCACACTGAAACAATCAATTAAACCAGGTCATGATAAGTATTTTAGAGGATGACGCATGTTAGGTCTGAGTTAGGTCTAGGATTTGCCTTCGTCAGGCTCATACTTTCGCATATTTCTCATACTTCATGGCTAGATCCTGGGCTATTTCTGGATTGGATCACGTAGTAATGAAGTACAACACTGAAACAGTCAATTAAACCTGGTTTCCATCAATATTTTTGAGGATAACGCATGTTAGGTCTAGGTTAGGCCTGGGATTTTCACTCATCAGACTCATACTTTCGCATTCTTCACATACTTGTTGGACGGATCCTGGGTTTTTTCTGGTTTGGATCACGTAGTAATGTGGGACCACACTGAAACAATCAATTAAACCAGGTCATGATAAGTATTTTAGAGGATGACGCATGTTAGGTCTGAGTTAGGTCTAGGATTTGCCCTCGTCAGGCTCATACTTTCGCATATTTCTCATACTTCATGGCTAGATCCTGGGCTATTTCTGGATTGGATCACGTAGTAATGAAGTACAACACTGAAACAGTCAATTAAACCTGGTTTCCATCAATATTTTTGAGGATAACGCATGTTAGGTCTAGGTTAGGCCTGGGATTTTCACTCATCAGACTCATACTTTCGCATTCTTCACATAGTTGTTGGACGGATCCTGGGTTTTTTCTGGTTTGGATCACGTAGTAATGTGGGACCACACTGAAACATTCAATTAAACCTGGTCTTGATAAATATTTTAAAGGATAACGCATGTTAGGTTTGGGTTAGGTCTAGGATTTGTCCTCATCAGGCTCATACATTCGCATATTTCTCATACTTCATGGCTAGATCCTGGGCTGTTTCTGGATTGTATCACGTAGTAATGTGGTACCACGCTGAAACAGTCAATTAAACCTGGTTTCGATCAATATTTTAGAGGATAACGCAAGTTAGGTCTGGGTTAGGTCTGGGATTCGCCCTCATCAGGCTCATACTTTCGCGTTTTTCACATACTTGTTGAACTGATCCTGGGTTTTTTCTGGTTTGGATCACGTAGTAATGTGGTACCACACTGAAACAGTCGATTAAACCCGGTTTCGATCAATATTTTAGAGGATAACGCAAGTTAAGTCTGGGATAGGTCTGGGATTTGACCTCATCAGACTCATACTTTCGCACACTTACAATACTCGTTGAGCAGATCCTGGGTTATTTTCTGGTTTGGATCACATAGTAATGTGGTACAACACTGAAACAGTAGATTAAACCTGGTTTCGATCAATATTTTAGAGAATAATTCATGTTAGGTCTAGGTTAGGCCTGGGATTTTCACTCATCAGACTCATTCTTTCGCATATTTCCCATACTTGATGGCTAGATCCTGGGCTTTTTCTGGATTGCATCACGTAGTAATGAAGTACAACACTGAAACAGTCAATTAAACCTGGTTTCCATCTATATCTTAGAGGACAACGCAAGTTAGGTCTGGGATAGGTCTGGGATTTGCCCTCATCAGGGTCATACTTTCGCAGTTCTAACATACATGTTGACCTGATCGAGTG
Source organism: Colletes latitarsis (assembly GCF_051014445.1). Classification (NCBI taxonomy): domain Eukaryota; kingdom Metazoa; phylum Arthropoda; class Insecta; order Hymenoptera; family Colletidae; genus Colletes; species Colletes latitarsis. The sequence goes on along the minus strand of NW_027488365.1, from coordinate 25,782,764 downwards.
TTTTTTCTGCTTTGGATCACGTAGTAAAGTGGTACCACACTGAAACAATCAATTAAACCAGGTCATGATAAATATTTTAGAGGACAACGCAAGTTAGGTCTAGGTAAGGCCTGGGATTTGCCCTCATCAGGGTCATACTTTCGCAGTTTTAACATACATGTTGACCTGATCGAGGGTTCTTAATGCTTTGGATCACGTAGTAAAGTGGGACCACAATGAAACAATCAATTAAACCTGGTCATGATAAATATTTTAGAGGATAACGCATGTTAGGTCTGGGTTAGGTCTAGGATTTGCACTCGTCAGGCTCATACTTTCGCATATTTCTCATACTTCATGGCTAGATCCTGGGCTATTTCTGGATTGGATCACGTAGTAATGTGGTACCACACCGAAACAGTCAATTAAACATGGTTTTGATCAATGCTTTAGAGAATAATTCATGTTATGTCTAGGTTAGGTCTAGGATTTGCCCTCGTCAGGCTCATACTTTCGCATATTTCTCATACTTCATTGCTAGATCCTGGGCTATTTCTGGATTGGATCACGTAGTAATGTGGTACCACACTGAAACAGTCAATTAAACCTGGTTTCAATCAATATTTTAGAGGATAACGCAAGTTAGGTCTGGGATAGGTCTGGGATTTGCCCACATCAGGGTCATACTTTCGCAGTTTTATCATACATGTTGACGTGATCGAGGGTTTTTTCTGCTTTGGATCACGTAGTAAAGTGGTACCACACTGGAACAGTCCACTAAACCTGGTTTGGATCAATATTTTAGAGGATAACGCATGTTCGGTCTGGTTTAGGCCGGGGATTTGTCCTCATCAGGCTCATACATTCGCATATTTCTCATACTTCATGGCTAGATCCTGGGCTGTTTCTGGATTGTATCACGTAGTAATGTGGTACCACGCTGAAACAGTCGATTAAACCCGGTTTCGATCAATATTTTAGAGGATAACGCAAGTTAAGTCTGGGATAGGTCTGGGATTTGACCTCATCGGACTCATACTTTCGCACACTTACAATACTCGTTGAGCAGATCCTGGGTTATTTTCTGGTTTGGATCACATAGTAATGTGGTACAACACTGAAACAGTAGATTAAACCAGGTTTCGATCAATATTTTAGAGAATAATTCATGTTAGGACTAGGTTAGGCCTGGGATTTTCACTCATCAGACTCATACTTTCGCATTCTTCACGTACTAGTTGAACGGATCCTGGGTTTTTTCTGGTTTGGATCACGTAGTAATGTGGGACCACACTGAAATAGTCAATTAAACCTCGTTTCGATCAATATTTTAGAGAATAATTCATGTTAGGTTTAGGTTAGGTCAGGGATTTGCTCTCATCGGGCTCAATTCTTTCGCATATTTCCCATACTTGATGGCTAGATCCTGGGCTTTTTCTGGATTGCATCACGTAGTAATGAAGTACAACACTGAAACAGTCAATTAAACCTGGTTTCCATCTATATCATAGAGGACAACGCAAGTTAGGTCTGGGATAGGTCTGGGATTTGCCCTCATCAGGGTCATACTTTCGCAGTTCTAACATACATGTTGACCTGATCGAGTGTTTTTTCTGCTTTGGATCACGTAGTAAAGTGGTACCACACTGAAACAGTCCATTAAACCTGGTTTGGATCAATATTTTAGAGGATAACGCATGTTAGGTCTAGGTTAGCCCTGGGATTTTCACTCATCAGACTCATACTTTCGCATTCTTCACACACTTGTTGAACGGATCCTGGGTTTTTTCTGGTTTGGATCACGTTGTAATGTGGGACCACAATGAAGCAATCAATTAAACCTGGTCATGATAAATATTTTAGAGGATAACGCATGTTAGGTCTGGGTTAGGTCTAGGATTTGCCCGCGTCAGGCTCATACTTTCGCATATTTCTCATTCTTCATGGCTAGATCCTGGGCTATTTCTGGATTGGATCACGTAGTAATGTGGTGCCACACTGAAACAGTCAATTAAACCTGGTTTTGATCAATATTTTAGAGAATAATTCATGTTATGTCTAGGTTAGGTCTAGGATTTGCCCTCGTCAGGCTCATACTTTCGCATATTTCTCATACTTCATTGCTAGATCCTGGGCTATTTCTGGATTGGATCACGTAGTAATGTGGTACCACACTGAAACATTCAATTAAAGCAGGTCTTGATAAATATTTTGGAGGAAAACTCATGTTAGGTCTGGGTCAGGTCTAGAATTTGCCCTCATCAGGCTCATACTTTCGCATATTTCTCATACTTCATGGCTAGATCCTGGGCTATTTCTGGATTGTATCACGTAGTAACGTGGTACCACGCTGAAACAGTCAATAAAACCTGGTCTTGATAAATATTTTAGAGGATAACGCATGTTAGGTCTGGGATAGGTCTAGGATTTGCCCTCATCAGACTCATACTTTCGCACACTTCACATACTCGTTGAACAGATCCTGGGTTATTATCTGGTTTGGATCACATAGTAATGTGGTACCACACAGAAACAGTCGATTAAACCAGGTTTCGATCAATATTTTAGAGCATAACGCAAGTTAGGTCTGGGATAGGTCTGGGATTTGCCCTCATCAGGCTCATACTTTCGCGTTTTTCACTTACTTGTTGAACTGATCCTGGGTTTTTTCTGGTTTGGATCACGTAGCAATGTGGTACCACACTGAAACAGTCAATTAAACCTGGTCTTGATAAATATTTTAGAGGATAACGCATGTTAGGTCTGGGATAGGTCTAGGATTTGCCCTCATCAGACTCATACTTTCGCACACTTCACATACTCGTTGAACAGATCCTGGGTTATTTTCTGGTTTGGATCACATAGTAATGTGGTACCACACTGAAACAGTCGATTAAACCAGGTTTCGGTCAATATTTTTGAGGATAACGCATGTTAGGTCTAGGTTAGGCCGGGGATTTTCACTCATCAGACTCATACTTTCGCATTCTTCACATACTTGTTGAACGGATCCTGGGTTTTTTCTGGTTTGGATCACGTAGTAATGTGGGACCACACCGAAACAATCAATTAAACCTGGTCTTGTTAAATATTTTGGAGGATAACGCATGTTAGGTTTGGGTTAGGTCTAGGATTTGTCCTCATCAGGCTCATACATTCGCATATTTGTCATACTTCATGGCTAGATCCTGGGCTGTTTCTGGATTGTATCACGTAGTAATGTGGTACCACGCTGAAACAGTCGATTAAACCCGGCTCCGATCAATATTTCAGAGGATAACGCAAGTTAGGTCTGGGATAGGTCAGGGATTCGCCCACATCAGGGTCATACTTTCGCAGTTTTATCATACATGTTGACGTGATCGAGGGTTTTTTCTGCTTTGGATCACGTAGTAAAGTGGTACCACACTGGAACAGTCCACTAAACCTGGTTTGGATCAATATTTTAGAGGATAACGCATGTTCGGTCTGGTTTAGGCCGGGGATTTGTCCTCATCAGGCTCATACATTCGCATATTTCTCATACTTCATGGCTAGATCCTGGGCTGTTTCTGGATTGTGTCACGTAGTAATGTGGTACCACGCTGAAACAGTCGATTAAACCCGGTTTCGATCAATATTTTAGAGGATAACGCAAGTTAAGTCTGGGATAGGTCTGGGATTTGACCTCATCGGACTCATACTTTCGCACACTTACAATACTCGTTGAGCAGATCCTGGGTTATTTTCTGGTTTGGATCACATAGTAATGTGGTACAACACTGAAACAGTAGATTAAACCAGGTTTCGATCAATATTTTAGAGAATAATTCATGTTAGGTCTAGGTTAGGCCTGGGATTTTCACTCATCAGACTCATACTTTCGCATTCTTCACGTACTAGTTGAACGGATCCTGGGTTTTTTCTGGTTTGGATCACGTAGTAATGTGGGACCACACTGAAATAGTCAATTAAACCTGGTTTCGATCAATATTTTAGAGAATAATTCATGTTAGGTTTAGGTTAGGTCAGGGATTTGCTCTCATCGGGCTCATTCTTTCGCATATTTCCCATACTTGATGGCTAGATCCTGGGCTTTTTCTGGATTGCATCACGTAGTAATGAAGTACAACACTGAAACAGTCAATTAAACCTGGTTTCCATCTATATCATAGAGGAGAACGCAAGTTAGGTCTGGGATAGGTCTGGGATTTGCCCTCATCAGGGTCATACTTTCGCAGTTCTAACATACATGTTGACCTGATCGAGTGTTTTTTCTGCTTTGGATCACGTAGTAAAGTGGTACCACACTGAAACAGTCCATTAAACCTGGTTTGGATCAATATTTTAGAGGATAACGCATGTTAGGTCTAGGTTAGCCCTGGGATTTTCACTCATCAGACTCATACTTTCGCATTCTTCACACACTTGTTGAACGGATCCTGGGTTTTTTCTGGTTTGGATCACATAGTAATGTGGTACCACACTGAAACAGTCGATTAAACCAGGTTTCGGTCAATATTTTTGAGGATAACGCATGTTAGGTCTAGGTTAGGCCGGGGATTTTCACTCATCAGACTCATACTTTCGCATTCTTCACATACTTGTTGAACGGATCCTGGGTTTTTTCTGGTTTGGATCACGTAGTAATGTGGGACCACACCGAAACAATCAATTAAACCTGGTCTTGTTAAATATTTTGGAGGATAACGCATGTTAGGTTTGGGTTAGGTCTAGGATTTGTCCTCATCAGGCTCATACATTCGCATATTTCTCATACTTCATGGCTAGATCCTGGGCTATTTCTGGATTGTATCACGTAGTAACGTGGTACCACGCTGAAACAGTCAATAAAACCTGGTCTTGATAAATATTTTAGAGGATAACGCATGTTAGGTCTGGGATAGGTCTAGGATTTGCCCTCATCAGACTCATACTTTCGCACACTTCACATACTCGTTGAACAGATCACGGTTATTTTCTGGTTTGGATCACATATTAATGTGGTACCACACTGAAACAGTCGATTAAACCAGGTTTCGGTCAATATTTTTGAGGATAACGCATGTTAGGTCTAGGTTAGGCCGGGGATTTTCACTCATCAGACTCATACTTTCGCATTCTTCACATACTTGTTGAACGGATCCTGGGTTTTTTCTGGTTTGGATCACGTAGTAATGTGGGACCACACCGAAACAATCAATTAAACCTGGTCTTGTTAAATATTTTGGAGGATAACGCATGTTAGGTTTGGGTTAGGTCTAGGATTTGTCCTCATCAGGCTCATACATTCGCATATTTGTCATACTTCATGGCTAGATCCTGGGCTGTTTCTGGATTGTATCACGTAGTAATGTGGTACCACGCTGAAACAGTCGATTAAACCCGGCTCCGATCAATATTTCAGAGGATAACGCAAGTTAGGTCTGGGATAGGTCAGGGATTCGCCCTCATCAGGCTCATACTTTCGCGTTTTTCACATACTTGTTGAACTGATCCTGGGTTTTTTCTGGTTTGGATCACGTAGTAATGTGGTACCACACAGAAACAGTCGATTAAACCCGGCTTCGATCAATATTTTAGAGGATAACGCAAGTTAAGTCTGGGATAGGTCTGGGATTTGACCTCATCAGACTCATACTTTCGCACACTTCCCATACTCGTTGAACAGATCCTGGGTTATTTTCTGGTTTGGATCACATAGTAATGTGGTACCACACTGAAACAGTAGATTAAACCAGGTTTCGATCAATATTTTAGAGAATAATTCATGTTAGATCTAGGTTAGGCCTGGGATTTTCACTCATCACACTCATACTTTCGCATTCTTCACGTACTTGTTGAACGGATCCTGGGTTCTTTCTGGTTTGGATCACGTAGTAATGTGGGACCACACTGAAACAGTCAATTAAACCTGGTTTCGATCAATATTTTAGAGAATAATTCATGTTAGGTCTAGGTTAGGTCTGGGATTTGCTCTCATCAGGCTCATTCTTTCGCATATCTCTCATACTTGATGGCTAGATCCTGGGCTTTTTCTGGATTGCATCACGTAGTAATGAAGTACAACACTGAAACAATCAATTAAACCTGGTTTCCACCAATATCTGAGAGGACAGCGCAAGTTAGGTCTGGGATAGGTCTGGGATTTGCCCTCATCAGGGTCATACTTTCGCAGTTTTAACATGCATGTTGACCTGATCGAGGGTTTTTACTGCTTTGGATCACGTAGTAAAGTGGTACCACAACTAAAACAGTCAATTAAACCTGGTTTCGATGATTACTTTAGAGGATAACGCAAGTTAGGACTAGGATAGGTCTGGGATTAGCCCTCATCAGACTCATACTTTCGCATTCTTCACATACTTGTAGAACGGATCCTGGTTTTTTTCTGGTTTGGATCACGTAGTAATGTGGGACCACACTGAAACAATCAATTAAACCTGGTTTCGATCAATATTTTAGAGGATAATTCATGTTATGTCTAGGTTAGGTCTGGAATTTGCTCTCATCAGGCTCATACTTTCGCGTATTTCACATACTTGTTGAACAGATCCTGGGTTCTTTTCTGGTTTGGATCACGTAGTAGTGTGGTACCACACTGAAACTGTCCATTAAACCTGCTTTCGATCAATATTTTAGAGAATAATTCATGTTAGGTCTAGGTTAGGTCTGGGATTTGCTCTCATCAGGCTCATTCTTTCGCATATTTCTCATACTTGATGGCTAGATCCTGGGCTTTTCCTGGATTGCATCACGCAGTAATGAAGTACAACAATGAAACAGTCAATTAAACCTGGTTTCCACTAATATTTTAGAGGACAACCCATGTTAGGTCTAGGTTAGGCCTGGGATTTGCCCTCATCAGGGTCATACTGTCGCAGTTTTAACATACATGTTGACCTGATCGAGGGTTTTTTCTGCTTTGGATCACGTAGTAAAGTGGTACCACACTGAAGCAGTCCATTAAACCTGGTTTCCATTAATATTTTTGAGGATAACGCGTGTTAGGTCTGGGATAGGTCTGGGATTTGCCCTCATCAGGCTCATACTTTCGCAGTTTTAACATGCATGTTGACCTGATCGAGGGTTTTTTCTGCATTGGATCACGTAGTAAAGTGGTACCACACTAAAACAGTCAATTAAACCTGGTTTCGATCAACATTTTAGAGGATAACGAAAGTTATGTCTAGTTCAGGCCTGGGATTTGCCCTCATCAGACTCATACTTTCGCATACTTCACATACTTGCCGAACAGATCCTGGGTTTTTTTCTGGTTTGGATCACGTAGTAAAGTGGTACCACACTAAAACAGTCAATTAAACCTGGTTTCGATCAACATTTTAGAGGATAACGAAAGTTATGTCTAGTTTAGGCCTGGGATTTGCCCTCATCAGACTCATACTTTCGCATACTTCACATACTTGTTGACCTGATCGAGGGTTTTTTCTGCATTGGTTCACGTAGTAAAGTGGTACCACACTGAAACAGTCAATTAAACCTGGTTTCGATCAATATTTTAGAGGATAACGCAAGTTAGGTCTGGGATAGGTCTGGGATTTGCCTCATCAGGCTCATACTTTCGCGTATTTCACATACTTGTTGAACTGATCCTGGGTTTTTTTCTGGTTTGGATCACGTAGTAATGTGGTGCCACACTGAAACAGTCAATTAAACCTGGTTTCGATCAATATTTTAGAGGATAACGCAAGTTAGGTCTGGGATAGGTCTGGGATTTTCATTCATCAGACTCATACTTTCGCGTATTTCACATACTTGTTGAACTGATCCTGGGTTTTTTTCTGGTTTGGATCACGTAGTAATGTGGTGCCACACTGAAACAGTCAATTAAACCTGGTTTCGATCAATATTTTAGAGGATAACGCAAGTTAGGTCTGGGATAGGTCTGGGATTTTCATTCATCAGACTCATACTTTCGCATTCTTCACATACTTGTTGAACGGATCCTGGGTTTTTTCTGGTTTGGATCACGTAGTAATGTGGGACCACTCTGAAACAGTCGATTAAACCTGGTTTCGATTAATATTTTTGAGGATAACGCGTGTTAGGTCTGAGATAGCTCTGGGATTTGCCCTCATCAGGCTCATACTTTCGCAGTTTTAACATGCATGTTGACCTGATCGAGGGTTTTTTCTGCATTGGATCACGTAGTAAAGTGGTACCACACTAAAACAGTCAATTAAACCTGGTTTCGATCAACATTTTAGAGGATAACGAAAGTTATGTCTAGTTTAGGCCTGGGATTTGCCCTCATCAGACTCATACTTTCGCATACTTCACATACTTGCCGAACAGATCCTGGGTTTTTTTCTGGTTTGGATCACGTAGTAGTGTGGTACCACACTGAAACTGTCCATTAAACCTGGTTTCGATCAATATTTTTGAGGATAACGCATGTTAGGTCTAGGTTAGGCCGAGGATTTTCACTCATCAGACTCATACTTTCGCACACTTCACATACTTGTTGAACTGATCCTGGGTTTTTTTCTGGTTTGGATCACGTAGTAATGTGGTGCCACACTGAAACAGTCAATTAAACCTGGTTTCGATCAATATTTTAGAGGATAACGCAAGTTAGGTCTGGGATAGGTCTGGGATTTTCATTCATCAGACTCATACTTTCGCATTCTTCACATACTTGTTGAACGGATCCTGGGTTTTTTCTGGTTTGGATCACGTAGTAATGTGGGACCACTCTGAAACAGTCGATTAAACCTGGTTTCGATTAATATTTTTGAGGATAACGCGTGTTAGGTCTGAGATAGGTCTGGGATTTGCCCTCATCAGGCTCATACTTTCGCAGTTTTAACATGCATGTTGACCTGATCGAGGGTTTTTTCTGCATTGGATCACGTAGTAAAGTGGTACCACACTAAAACAGTCAATTAAACCTGGTTTCGATCAACATTTTAGAGGATAACGAAAGTTATGTCTAGTTTAGGCCTGGGATTTGCCCTCATCAGACTCATACTTTCGCATACTTCACATACTTGTTGACCTGATCGAGGGTTTTTTCTGCATTGGATCACGTAGTAAAGTGGTACCACACTGAAACAGTCAATTAAACCTGGTTTCGATCAATATTTTAGAGGATAACGCAAGTTAGGTCTGGGATAGGTCTGGGACTTGCCCTCATCAGGCTCATACTTTCGCGTATTTCACATACTTGTTGAACAGATCCTGGGTTTCTTTCTGGTTTGGATCACGTAGTAGTGTGGTACCACACTGAAACTGTCCATTAAACCTGGTTTCGATCAATATTTTTGAGGATAACGCATGTTAGGTCTAGGTTAGGCCGAGGATTTTCACTCATCAGACTCATACTTTCGCATTCTTCACATACTTGTTGAATGGACCCTGGGGTTTTACTGGTTTGGACCACGTAGTAATGTGGTACCACACTGAAACAGTCAATTAAACCTGGTTTCGATCAATATTTTAGAGGATAACGCAAGTTAGGTCTGGGATCGGTCTGGGATTTGCCCTCATCAGGCTCATACTTTCGCGTTTTTCACATACTGGTTGAACAGATCCTGGGTTTTTTTCTGGTTTGGATCACGTAGTAATGTGGTACCACACTGAAACTGTCCATTAAACCTGGTTTCGATCAATATTTTTGAGGATAACGCATGTTAGGTCTAGGTTAGGCCTGGGATTTGCCCTCATCAGACTCATACTTTCGCATACTTCACATACTTGTTGACCTGATCGAGGGTTTTTTCTGCATTGGATCACGTAGTAAAGTGGTACCACACTGAAACAGTCAATTAAACCTGGTTTCGATCAATATTTTAGAGGATAACGCAAGTTAGGTCTGGGATAGGTCTGGGACTTGCCCTCATCAGGCTCATACTTTCGCGTATTTCACATACTTGTTGAACAGATCCTGGGTTTCTTTCTGGTTTGGATCACGTAGTAGTGTGGTACCACACTGAAACTGTCCATTAAACCTGGTTTCGATCAATATTTTTGAGGATAACGCATGTTAGGTCTAGGTTAGGCCGAGGATTTTCACTCATCAGACTCATACTTTCGCATTCTTCACATACTTGTTGAATGGACCCTGGGGTTTTACTGGTTTGGACCACGTAGTAATGTGGTACCACACTGAAACAGTCAATTAAACCTGGTTTCGATCAATATTTTAGAGGATAACGCAAGTTAGGTCTGGGATCGGTCTGGGATTTGCCCTCATCAGGCTCATACTTTCGCGTTTTTCACATACTGGTTGAACAGATCCTGGGTTTTTTTCTGGTTTGGATCACGTAGTAATGTGGTACCACACTGAAACTGTCCATTAAACCTGGTTTCGATCAATATTTTTGAGGATAACGCATGTTAGGTCTAGGTTAGGCCGAGGATTTTCACTCATCAGGCTCATACTTTCGCGCATTCCATGTACCTGTTGAACAGATCCTGGGTTTTTTTCTGGTTTGGATCACGTAGTAGTGTGGTACCACACTGAAACTGTCCATTAAACCTGGTTTCGATCAATATTTTTGAGGATAACGCATGTTAGGTCTAGTTTAGGCCGAGGATTTTCACTCATCAGACTCATACTTTCGCATTCTTCACATACTTGTTGAACGGATCCTGGGGTTTTACTGGTTTGGATCACGTAGTAATGTGGTAACACACTGAAACAGTCAATTAAACCTGGTTTCGATCAATATTTTAGAGAATAATCCATGTTAGGTCTAGGTTAGGTCTGGGATTTGCTCTCATCAGGCTCATTCTTTCGCATATTTCTCATACTTGATGGCTAGATCCTGGGCTTTTTCTGGATTGCATCACGTAGTAATGAAGTACAACACTGAAACAGTCAATTAAACCTAGTTTCCATCACTATTTTGGAGGAGAACGCATGTTAGGTCTGGGATCGGTCTGGGATTTGCCCTCATCAGGGTCATACTTTCGCAGTTTTAACATACATGTTGACCTGATCGAGGGTTTTTTCTGCTTTGGATCACGTAGTAAAGAAGTACCACACTGAAGCTGTCCATTAAACCTGGTTTGGATCAATATTTTAGAGGATAACGCATGTTAGGTTTGGGTTAGGTCTAGGATTTGCCCTCGTCAGGCTCATACTTTCGCATATTTCTCATACTTCATGGCTAGATCCTGGGCTGTTTCAGGATTGTATCACGTAGTAACGTGGTACCACGCTGAAACAGTCAATTAAACCTGATTTCGATCAATATTTTAGAGGATAACGCAAGTTAGGTCTGGGATCGGTCTGGGATTTGCCCTCATCAGGCTCATACTTTCGCGTTTTTCACATACTGGTTGAACAGATCCTGGGTTTTTTTCTGGTTTGGATCACGTAGTAGTGTGGTACCACACTGAAACTGTCCATTAAACCTGGTTTCGATCAATATTTTTGAGGATAACGCATGTTAGGTCTAGGTTAGGCCGAGGATTTTCACTCATCAGACTCATACTTTCGCATTCTTCACATACATGTTGAACGGATCCTGTGGTTTTACTGGTTTGGATCACGTAGTAATGTGGTACCACACTGAAACAGTCAATTAAACCTGGTTTCGATCAATATTATAGAGAATAATCCATGTTAGGTCTAGGTTAGGTCTGGGATTTGCTCTCATCGGGCTCATTCTTTCGCATATTTCTCATACTTGATGGCTAGATCCTGGGCTTTTTCTGGATTGCATCACGTAGTAATGAAGTACAACACTGAAACAGTCAACTAAACCAAGTTTCCATCAATATTTTAGAGGAGAACGCATGTTAGGTCTAGGTTAGGCCTGGGATTTGCCCTCATCAGGGTCATACTTTCGCAGTTTTAACATACATGTTGACCTGATCGAGGGTTTTTTCTGCTTTGGATCACGTAGTAAAGTAGTATCACACTGAAGCTGTCCATTAAACCTGTTTTGGATCAATATTTTAGAGGATAACGCATGTTAGGTTTGGGTTAGGTCTAGGATTTGCCCTCGTCAGGCTCATACTTTCGCATATTTCTCATACTTCATGGCTAGATCCTGGGCTGTTTCAGGATTGTATCACGTAGTAACGTGGTACCACGCTGAAACAGTCAATTAAACCTGGTTTCGATCAATATTTTAGAGGATAACGCAAGTTAGGTCTGGGATAGGTCTGGGATTCGCCTTCATCACGCTCATACTTTCGCGTTTTTCACATACTTGTTGAACTGATCCTGGGTTTTTTCTGGTTTGGTTCACGTAGTAATGTGGTACCACACTGAAACAGTCCATGAAACCTGGTTTCGCACAATATTTTAGAAGATAACGCATGTTAGGTATAGGTTTGGCCTGGGATTTGCCCTCATCAGGGTCATACTTTCGCAGTTTTAACATGCATGTTGACCTGATCGAGGGTTTTTTCTGCTTTGGATCACGTAGTAAAGTGGTACCACACTAAAACAGTCAATTAAACCTGGTTTCGATCAATATTTTAGAGGATTACGCAAGTTAGGTCTGGGATAGGTCTAGGATTTGCCCTCATCAGGCTGATTCTATCGCATATTTCTCATACTTGATGGCTAGATCCTGGGCTTTTTCTGGATTGCATCACGTATTATTGTGGTACCACACTGAAACAGTCGATTAAACCAGGTTTCGATCAATATTTTTGAGGATAACGCATGTTAGGTCTACGCTAGGCCTGGGATTTTCACTCATCCGACTCATACTTTCGCATTCTTCACATACTTGTTGAACGGATCTTGGGTTTTTTCTGGTGTGGATCACGTAGTAATGTGGTACCACACTGAAACAATCAATTAAACCTGGTCTTGATAAATATTTTAGAGGATAACGCATGTTAGGTCTGGGTTAGGTCTAGTATTTGCCCTCATCAGGCTCATACTTTCGCATATTTCTCATACTTCATGGCTGGATCCTGGGCTATTACTGTATTGGATCACGTAGTAATGTGGTACCACACTGAAACAGTCAATTAAACCTGGTTTCGATCAATATTTTAGAGAATAATTCATGTTAGGCCTGGGTTAGCCCTGAGATTTTCGCTCATCAGACTCATACTTTCGCATTCTTCAGATACTTGTTGAACGGAACCTGGGTTTTTTCTGGTATGGTTCACGTAGTAATGTGGTACCTCACTGAAACAATCAATTAAACCAGGTCTTGATAAATATTTTAGATGATAACGCATGTTAGGTCTGGGTTAGGTCTAGGATTTGCCCTCATCAGGCTCATACTTTCGCATATTTCTCATACTTCATGGCTAGATCCTGGGCTATTTCTGGATTGGATCACGTAGTAATGTGGTACCACACTGGAACAGTCAATTAAACCTGGTTTCGATCAATATTTTAGAGGACAATGCAAGTTAGGTCTGGGTTAGGTCTGGGATTTGCCCACATCAGGGTCATACTTTCGCATTTTTCACATACTTGTTGAACAGATCCTGGGGTTTTTCTGGTTTGGCTCGCGCAGTAATGTGGTACCACACTGAAACAGCCCACTGAACCTGGTTTGGATCAATATTTTAGAGGATAATGCATGTTAGGTCTAGGTTAGCCCTGAGATTTTCGCTCATCAGACTCATACTTTCGCATTCTTCAGATACTTGTTGAACGGATCCTGGGTTTTTTCTGGTATGGTTCACGTAAAAATGTGGTACCACACTGAAACAATCAATTAAACCAGGTCTTGATAAATATTTTAGATGATAACGCATGTTAGGTCTAGGTTAGGCCTGGGATTTGCCCTCATCAGAGTCATACTTTCGCAGTTCTAACATACATGTTGACCTGATCGAGGGTTTTTTCTGCTTTGTATCACGTAGTAAAGTGGTACCACAGTGAAACAGTCCACTAAACCTGGTTTGGATCAATATTTTAGAGGATAATGCATGTTAGGTCTAGGTTAGCCCTGAGATTTTCGCTCATCAGACTCATACTTTCGCATTCTTCAGATACTTGTTGAACGGATCCTGGGTTTTTTCTGGTATGGTTCACGTAGTAATGTGGTACCACACTGAAACAATCAATTAAACCAGGTCTGGATAAATATTTTAGATGATAACGCATGTTAGGTCTGGGTTAGGTCTAGGATTTGCCCTCATCAGGCTCAAACTTTCGCATATTTCTCATACTTCATGGCTAGATCCTGGGCTATTTCTGGATTGGATCACGTAGTAATGTGGTACCACACTGGAACAGTCAATTAAACCTGGTTTCGATCAATATTTTAGAGGACAATGCAAGTTAGGTCTGGGTTAGGTCTGGGATTTGCCCACATCAGGGTCATACTTTCGCATTTTTCACATACTTGTTGAACAGATCCTGGGTTTTTTCTGGTTTGGATCGCGCAGTAATGTGGTACCACACTGACACAGCCCACTGAACCTGGTTTCGATCAATATTTTAGAGCATAACGAAAGTTATGTCTAGGTTAGGCCTGGGATTTTCACTCATCAGATTCATTCTTTCGCATTCTTCACATACTTGTTGAACGGTTCTTGGGTTTTTTCTGGTGTGGATCACGTAGTATTGTGGTACCACACTGAAACAGTCAATTAAACCTGGTTTCGATCAATATTTTAGAGGATAACGCAAGTTAGGTCTGGCATAGGTCTGGGATTTGCCCTCATCAGGCTCATACTTTCGCGTTTTTCACATACTTGTTGAACAGATCCTGGGTTTTTTTCTGGTTTGGATCAGGTAGTAGTGTGGTACCACACTGATACAGTCCATTAAACCTGGTTTCGATCAATATTTTAGAGGATAACGCATGTTAGGTCTGGGTTAGGTCTAGGATTTGCCCACATCAGGCTCATACTTTCGCGATTTTCACATACTTGTTGAACAGATCCCGGTTTTTTTCTGGTTTGGATCACGTAGTAATGTGGTACCACACTGAAACAGTCCATTAAACCTGGTTTCGATCAATATTTTTGAGAATAATTCATGTTAGGTCTAGGTTAGGTCTGCGATTTGCTCTCATCAGGCTCATTCTTTCGCATATTTCTCATACTTGATGGCTAGATCCTGGGCTTTTTCTGGATTGTATTACGTAGTAATGTAGTACCACACTGAAACAGTCAATGGAACCTGGTTTCCATCAATATCTTAGAGGACAACGCAAGTTAGGTCTGAGATAGGTCTGGGATGTGCCCTCATCAGGGTCATACTTTCGCATTTTTCACATACTTGTTGAACGGATCCTGGGTTTTTTCTGGTTTGGATCACGTAGTAAAGTGGTACCACACTGAAACAGTCAATTAAACCTGGTTCCGATCAATATTTTAGAGGATAACGCAAGTTAGGTCCGGGAAAGGTCTGAGATTTGCCATCATCAGACTCATACTTTCGCACACTTCACATACTCGTTGAACAGATCCTGGGTTTTTTTCTGGTTTGGATCACGAAGTAATGTGGTACCACGCTGAAACAGTCGATTAAACCTGGTTTCGATCAATATTATTGAGGATAACGCATGTTAGGTCTAGGTTAGGCCTGGGATTTTCACTCATCAAACTCATTCTTTCGCACACTTCACATACTCCTTGAACAGATACTGGGTTATTTTCTGGTTTGGATCACGTAGTAATGTGGTACCACACTGAAACAATCAATTAAACCAGGTCTTGATAAATATTTTAGATGATAACGCATGTTAGGTCTGGGTTAGGTCTAGGATTTGCCCTCATGAGGCTCATACTTTCGCATATTTCTCATACTTCATGGCTAGATCCTGGGCTATTTCTGGATTGGATCCCGTAGTAATGTGGTACCACACTGGAACAGTCAATTAAACCTGGTTTCGATCAATATTTTAGAGGACAATGCAAGTTAGGTCTGGGTTAGGTCTGGGATTTGCCCACATCAGGGTCATACTTTCGCATTTTTCACATACTTGTTGAACAGATCCTGGGGTTTTTCTGGTTTGGCTCGCGCAGTAATGTGGTACCACACTGAAACAGCCCACTGAACCTGGTTTGGATCAATATTTTAGAGGATAATGCATGTTAGGTCTAGGTTAGCCCTGAGATTTGCCCTCATCAGGCTCATACTTTCGCGTATTTCACATACTTGTTGAACGGATCCTGGGTTTTTTCTGGTATGGTTCACGTAGTAATGTGGTACCACACTGAAACAGTCGATTAGACCTGGTTTCGATCAATATTTTAGAGGATAACGCAAGTTAGGTCTGGGATAGGTCAGGGTTCGCCCTCTCCAGGCTCATACTATCGCGTTTTTCACATACTTGTTGAACTGATCCTGGGTTTTTTCTGGTTTGGATCACGTAGTAATGTGATACCACACTGAAACAGTCGATTTAACCTGGTTTCGATCAATATTTTAGAGGATAACGCATGTAAGGTCAAGCTTAGGCCTGGGATTTTCACTCATCAGACTCATACTTTCGCATTCACACATACTTGTTGAACGGATCCTGGGTTTTTTCTTGTTTGGATCACGTAGTAATGTGGGACCACACTGAAACAGCCAATTAAACCTGGCTTCGATCAATATATTAGAGAATAATTCATGTTAGGTCTAGGTTACGTCTGGGATTTGCTCTCATCAGGCTCATTCTTTCGCATATTTCTCATACATGCTGGCTAGATCCTGGGCTTTTCTGGATTGCATCATGTAGTAATGAAGTACAACACTGAAACAGTCAATTAAACCTGGTTTCCATCAATATCTTAGAGGACACGCAAGTTAGGTCTGGGATAGGTCTGGGGTTTGCCCACATCAGGCTCATACTTTCGCGTTTTTCACATTCTTGTTGAACAGATCCTGGGTTTTTTCTGGTTTGTATCACGTAGTAGTGTGGTACCACATCGAAACAGTCCATTAAACCTGGTTTGGATCAATATTTTGGAGGATAACGCATGTTACGCCTAGGTCAGGTCTGGGATCTTCACTCATCAGACTCATACTTTCGCATTCCTCACATACTTGTTGAACGGATCCTGGGTTTTTTCTGGTTTGGATAACGTAGTAATGTGGGACCACACTGAAACAATCAATTAAACCTGGTCTTGATAAATATTATAGAGGATAACGCATGTCAGGTCTGGGATAGGTCTGGGATTCGCCCTCATCAGACTCATCCTTTCGCACACTTCACATACTTGTTGAACAGATCCTGGGTTATTTTCTCGTTTGGATCACATAGTAATGTGGTACCACACTGAAACAGTCGATTAAACCAGGTTTCGATCAATATTTTTGAGGATAACGCATGTTAGGTCTAGGTTAGGCCTGGGATATTCACTCATCATACTCATACTTTCGCATTCTTCTCTTACTTGTTGACCGGATCCTGGGTTTTTTCTGGTTTGGATCACGTAGTAATGTAGGACCACACAGGAGCAATCAATTAAACCTGGTCTTGATAAATATTTTAGAGGATAACGCATGTTAGGTCTGGGTTAGGTCTAGGATTTGCCCTCGTCAGGCTCATACTTTCGCATATTTCTCACACTTCATGGCTAGATCCTGGGCTATTTCTGGATTGTATCACGTAGTAATGTGGTACCACACAGAAACAGTCAATTAAACCTGGTTTCGATCAATATTTTAGAGGATAACGCAAGTTAGATCTGGGATAGGTCTGGGATTTGCCCTCATCAGGCTCATACTTTCGCACACTTCACATACTCGTTTAACAGATCCTGGGTTTTCTCTGGTTTGCATCACGTAGTATTGTGGTACCACACTGAAACAGTCAATTAAACCTGGTTTCGATCAATATTTTAGAGAATAATTCATGCTAGGTCTAGGTTAGGCCTGGGATTTGCCCTCATCAGGGTCATACTTTCGCAGTTCTAACATACATGTTGACCTGATCGAGGGTTTTTTCTGCTTTGGATCACGTAGTAAATTGGTACCACACTGAAACAGTCAATTAAACCTGGTATCGATCAATATTTTAGAGGATAACGCATGTTAGGTCTAGGTTAGGCCTGGGATTTTCACTCATCAGACTTATACTTTCGCATTCTTCACATACTTGTTGAACGGATCCTGGGTTTTTTCCGGTTTGGTACACGTAGTAATGTGGTACCACACCGAAACATTCAATTAAACCTGGTCTTGATAAATATTTTAGAGGATAACGTATGTTAGGTCCGGGTTACGTCTAGGATTTGCCCACATCAGGCTCATACTTTCGCATATTTCTCATACTTCATGGCTAGATCCTGGGCTATTTCTGGATTGTGTCACGTAGTAATGTGGTACCACGCTGAAACAGTCAATTAAACCTGGTTTCGATCAATATTTTAGAGGATAACGCAAGTTAGGTCTGGGATAGGTCTGGGATTTGCCCTCATCAGACTCAAACTTTCGCACACTTCACATACTCGTTGAACAGATCCTGGGTTGTTTTCTGGTTTGGATCACATAGTAATGTGGTACCACACTGAAACAGTCGATCAAACCAGGTTTCGACCAATATTTTTGAGGATAACGCATGTTAGGTATAGGTTAGGCCTGGGATTTTCACTCATAAGACTTATACTTTCGCATTCTTCACATACTTGTTGAACGGATCCTGGGTTTTTTCTGGTTTGGATCACGTAGTAATGTGGGACCACACTGAAACAAATAATTAAACCTGTTCTTGATAAATATTTTAGAGGATAACGCATGTTAGGTCTGGGTTAGGTCTAGGATTTGCTCTCATCAGGCTCATACTTCCGCATATTTCTCATACTTCATGGCTAGATCCTGGGCTATTTCTCGATTGTATCGCGTAGTAATGTGGTACCACACAGAAACAGTCAATTAAACCTGGTTTCGATCAATATTTTAGTGGATAACGCAAGTTAGGTCTGGGATAGGTCTGGGACTTGCCCTCATCAGGCTCATACTTTCGCGTTTTTCACATACTTGTTGAACAGATCCTGGGTTTTTTCTGGTTTGGGTCACGTAGTAGTGTGGTACCACACTGGAACAGTCGATTAAACGTGGTTTCGATCAATATTTTTGAGGATAACGCATGTTAGGTCTAGGTTAGGCCGGGGATTTTCACTCATCAGACTCATACTTTCGCATTCTTGACATACTTGTTGAACGGATCCTGGGTTTTTGCTGGTTTGGATCACGTAGTAATGTGGTACCACACTGAAACATTCAATTAAACCTGGTCTTGATAAATATTTTAGAGGATAACTCATGTTAGGTGTGGGTTAGGTCTAGGATTTGCCCTCATCAGGCTCATACTTTCGCATATTTCTCATACTTCATGGCTGGATCCTGGGCTATTTCTGGATTGGATCACGTAGTAATGTGGTACCACACTGAAACAGTCAATTAAACCTGGTTTTGATGAATATTTTAGAGAATAATTCATGTTAGGTCTAGGTTAGACCTGGGATTTGCTCTCATCAGGCTCATTCTTTCGCATATTTCTCATACTGGATGGCTAGACCCTGGGCTTTTTCTGGATTGCATCACGTAGTAATGAAGTACAACAATGAAACACTCAATTAAACCTAGTTTCGATCAATATTATTGAGGATAACGCATGTTAGGTCTAGGTTAGGCCGGGGATTTTCACTCATCAGACTCATACTTTCGCATTCTTCACATACTAGTTGAACGGATCCTGGGTTTTTACTGGTTTGGATCACGTAGTAATGTGGTACCACACTGAAACATTCAATTAAACCTGGTCTTGATAAATATTTTAGAGAATAATTCATGTTAGGTCTAGGTAAGGTCAGGGATTTGCTCTCATCAGGCTCATTCTTTCGCATATTTCTCATACTTGATGGCTAGATCCTGGGCTTTTTTTGGATTGCATCACGTAGTAATGATGTACAACACTGAAGCAGTCAATTAAACCTGGTTTCCATCAATATTTTAGAGAGTAATTCATGTTAGGTCTAGGTTAGGTCAGGGACTTGCTCTCATCAGGCTCATTCTTTCGCATATTTCTCATACTTGATGGCTAGATCCTGGTCTTTTTTTGGATTGCATCACGTAGTAATGAAGTTCAACACTGAAACTGTCAATTAACCCTGGATTCCATCAATATTTTAGAGGACAACGCATGTCAGGTCTAGGTTAGGTCTGGGATTTGCTCTCATCAGAGTCATACTGTCGCAGTTTTAACTTACTTGTTGAACGGATCCTGGGTTTTTTCTGGTTTGGTTCACGTAGTAATGTGGAACCACACTGAAACAGTCAATTAAACCTGGTTTTGATCAATATTTTAGAGAATAATTCATGTTAGGTCTAGGTTAGGTCTGGGATTTGCTCTCATCAGGCTCATTCTTTCGCATATTTCTCATACTTCATGGCTAGATCCTGGGCTTTTTCTGGATTGCATCAAGTCGTAATGAAGTACAACACTGAAACAGTCAATTAAACCTGGTTTCGATCAATATATTACAGAATAATTCATGTTAGGTCTAGGTTAGGTCTGGGATTTGCTCTCATCAGGCTCATTCTTTCGCATATTTCTCATACTTGATGGCTAGATCCTGGGCTTTTTCTGGATTGCATCACGTAGTAATGAAGTACAACACTGAAACAATCAATTAAACCTGGCTTCCATCAATATTTTATAGGACAACGCATGTTAGGTCTAGGTTAGGCCTGGGATTTGCCCTCATCAGGGTCATACTTTCGCAGTTTTAACATACATGTTGACCTGATCGAGGGTTTTTTCTGCTTTGTATCACGTAGTAAAGTGGTACCACACTGAAGCAGTCCATTAAACCTGGTTTGGATCAATATTTTAGAGGATAACGCATGTTAGGTCTAGGTTAGCCCTGGGATTTTCACTCATCAGACTCATACTTTCGCATTCTTCACATACTTGTTGAACGGATCCTGGGTTTTTTCTGGTTTGGTTCACGTAGTAATGTGGTACCACACTGAGACATTCAATTAAACCTGATCTTGATAAATATTTTAGAGGATAACGCATGTTAGGTTTGGGTTAAGTCTAGGATTAGCCCTCAGCAGGCTCATACTTTCGCATATTTCTCATACTTCATGGCTAGATCCTGGGCTGTTTCTGGATTGTATCACGGAGTAATGTGGTACCACGCTGAAACAGTCAATTAAACCTGGTTTCGATCAATATTTTAGAGTATAACGCAAGTTAGGTCTGGGATAGGTCTGGGATTCGCCCTGATCAGGCTCATACTTTCGCGTTTTTCACATACTTGTTGAACTGATCCTGGGCTTTTTATGGTTTGGATCACGTAGTAATGTGGTACCACACTGAAACAGTCAATTAGACCTGGTTTCAATCAATATTTTAGAGGATAACGCAAGTTAGGTCTGGGATAGGTCTGGGATTCTCCCTGATCAGGCTCATACTTTCGCGTTTTTCACATACCTGTTGAACTGATCCTGGGCTTTTTCTGGTTTGGATCACGTAGTAATGTGGTACCACACTGAAACAGTCAATTAGACCTGGTTTCGATCAATATTTTAGAGAATAATTCATGTTAGGTCTAGGTTAGGTCTGGGATTTGCTCTCATCAGGCTCATACTTTCGCACACTTCACATACTCGTTTGACAGATCCTGGGTTATTTTCTGCTTTGGATCGCATAGTAATGTGGTACCACACTGAAACAGTCGATTAAACCAGGTTTCGATCAATATTTTTGAGGATAACGCATGTTAGGTCTGGGTTAGGTCTAGGATTTGCCCTCATCAGGCTCATTCTTTCGCATATTTCTCAAACTTGATGGCTAGATCCTGGGCTTTTTCTGGATTGCATCACGTAGTAATGTGGGACCACACTGAAACAGTCAATTAAACCTGGTTTCGATCAATATATTAGAGAATAATTCAAGTTAGGTCTAGTTTAGGTCTGGGATTTGCCCTCATCAGGCTCATTCTTTCGCATATTTCTCATACTTGATGGCTAGATCCTGTGCTTTTTCTGGACAGCATCACGTAGTAATGAAGTACAACACTGAAACAGTCAATTAAACCTGGTTTCCATTAATATCTTAGAGGACAACGCAAGTTAGGTCTGGGATAGGTCTGGGATTTGCCCACATCAGGCTCATACTTTCGCGTTTTTCACATACTTGTTGAACAGATCCTGGGTTTTTTCTGGTTTGGATCACGTAGTAGTGTGGTACCACACTGAACCAGTCCATTAAACCTGGCTTGGATCAACATTTTAGAGGATAACGCATGTTAGGTCTTGGTTAGGTCTGGGATTTCCACTGATCAGACTCATACTTTCGCATTCTTCACATACTTGTTGAACGGATCCTGGGTTTTCTCTGGTTTGGATCACGAAGTAATGTGGGACCACACTGAAACAATCAATTAAACCTGGTCTTGATAAATATTTTAGAGGATAGCGCATGTTAGGTCTGGGATAGGTCTGGGATTTGCCCTCATCAGGCTCATACTTTCGCGTTTTTCACATACTTGATGGCTGGATCCCGGGCTTTTTCTGGATTGGAGCACGTAGTAATGTGGTACCACACTGAAACAGTCCATTAAACCTGGTTTGGATCAATATTTTTGAAGATAACGCATGTTAGGTCTAGGTTAGGCCGGGGATTTTCACTCATCAGACTCATACTTTCGCATTCTTCACATACTTGTTGAACGGATCCTGGGTTTTTACTGGTTTGTATCACGTAGTAATGTGGTACCACACTGAAACATTCAATTAAACCTGGTCTTGATAAATATTTTAGAGAATAATTCATGTTAGGTCTAGGTAAGGTCAGGGATTTGCTCTCATCAGGCTCATTCTTTCGCATATTTCTCATACTTGATGGCTAGATCCTGGGCTTTTTTTGGATTGCATCACGTAGTAATGATGTACAACACTGAAGCAGTCAATTCAACCTGGTTTCCATCAATATTTTAGAGAATAATTCATATTAGATCTAGGTTAGGTCAGGGATTTGCTCTCATCAGGCTCATTCTTTCGCATATTTCTCATACTTGATGGCTAGATCCTGGGCTTTTTTTGGATTGCATCACGTAGTAATGAAGTTCAACACTGAAACAGTCAATTAAACCTGGTTTCCATCAATATCTTAGAGGACAGCGCGAGTTAGGTCTGGGGTAGGTCTGGGATTTGCCCATATCAGGCTCATACTTTCGCGTTTTTCACATACTTGTTGAACAGATCCTGGGTTTTTTCTGGTTTGAATCACGTAGTAGTATGGTACCACACTGAAACAGTCCATTAAACCTGGTTTGGATCAATATTTTAGAGGATAACGCATGATAGGCCTAGGTTAGGTCAGGGATTTTCACTCATCAGACTCATACTTTCGCATTCTTCACATACTTGTTGAACGGATCTTGGGTTTTTTCTGGTGTGGATCGCGTAGTAATGTGGTAGCACACTGAAACAATCAATTAAACCTGATCTTGATAAATATTTTAGAGGATAACGCATGTTAGGTTTGGGTTAAGTCTAGGATTTGCCCTCATCAGGCTCATACTTTCGCATATTTTTCATACATCATGGCTAGATCCTGGGTTTTTTCTGGTTTGCATCACGTAGTAATGAAGTACAACACTGAAACAGTCAATTAAACCTGGTTTCGATCAATATTTTAGAGAATAATTCATGTTAGGTCTAGGTTAGGTCTGGGATTTGCTCTCATCAGGCTCATTCTTTCGCATATTTCTCATACTTGACGGCTAGATCCTGGGCTTTTTCTGGATTGCATCACGTAGTAATGAAGTACAACACTGAAACAGTCAATTAAACCTGGTTTCGATCAATATTTTAGAGAATAATTCATGTTAGGTCTAGGTTAGGTCTGGGATTTGCTCTCATCAGGCTCATTCTTTCGCATATTTCTCATACTTGATGGATAGATCCTGGGCTTTTTCTGGATTGCATCACTTAGTAATGAAGTACAACACTGAAACACTCAATTAAACCTGGTTTCCATCAATATTATTGAGGATAACGCATGTTAGGTCTAGGTTAGGCCTGGGATTTTCACTCATCAGGGTCATACTTTCGCATTCTTCACATACTTGTTGAACGGATCCTGGGTTTTTTCTGGTTTGGTTCACGTAGTAATGTGGTACCACACTGAAACATTCAATTAAACCTGATCTTGATAAATATTTGAGAGGATAACGCATGTTAGGTTTGGGTTAAGTCTAGGATTTGCCCTCATCAGGCTCATACTTTCGCATATTTCTCATACATCATGGCTAGATCCTGGGTTTTTTCTGGTTTGGATCACGTAGTAGTGTGGTACCACACTGAAACATTCAATTAAACCTGATCTCGATAAATATTTGAGAGGATAACGCATGTTAGGTTTGGGTTAAGTCTAGGATTTGCCTTCACCAGGCTCATACTTTCGCATATTTCTCATACTTGATGTCTAGATCCTGGGCTGTTTCTAGACTGTATCACGTAGTAATGTGGTACCACGCTGAAACAGTCAATTAAACCTGGTTTCGATCAATATTTTAGAGGATAACGCAAGTTAGGTCTGGCATAGGTCTGGGATTCACCCTCATCAGACTCATACTTTCGCGTTTTTCACATACTTGTTGACCTGATCGAGGGTTTTTTCTCCTTTGGATCACGTAGTAAAGTGGTACCACACTGAAACAGTCCATTAAACCTGGTTTGGATCAATATTTTAGAGGATAACGCATGTTAGGTCTAGTTTAGCCCTGGGATTATCACTCATCAGACTCATACTTTCGCATTCTTCACATACTTGTTGAACGGATCCTGGGTTTTTTCTGGTATGGTTCACGTAGTAATGTGGTACCACACTGAAACATTCAATTAAACCTGATCTTGATAAATATTTGAGAGGATAACGCATGTTAGGTTTGGGTTAAGTCTAGGATTTGCCCTCATCAGGCTCATACTTTCGCATATTTCTCATACATCATGGCTAGATCCTGGGTTTTTTCTGGTTTGGATCACGTAGTAGTGTGGTACCACACTGAAACAGTCCATTAAACCTGGTTTGGATCAATATTTTAGAGGATAACGCATGTTAGGTCTAGGTTATTTCTGGGATTTTCACTCATCAGACTCATCCTTTCGCATTCTTCACATACTTGTTGAACGGATCCTGGGTTTTTTCTGGTTTGGATCACGTAGTAGTGTGGTACCACACTGAAACATTCCATTAAACCTGGTTTGGTTCAATATTTTAGAGGATAACGCATGTTAGGTCTAGGTTAGGTCGGGGATTTTCACTCATCAGACTGATACTTTCGCATTCTTCACATACTCGTTGAGCGGATCCTGGGT